>NC_044926.1:4648695-4688096 GCF_003576645.1 Ipomoea triloba | reverse complement strand
TTTTTTTTTTGTTTTTTTTTTTTTTTTTTTTGTTTTTTGTGATTAAAGTAACAAAGATTTTCTGCTCAAACATTTACAATAGGATTTGGCTGGGGGGACGCTTGTACCAGTGGAAGGACCACTCTCTCCATTATTTGCCCTCGAGGTGGGTGCAAAAGATTTTTGCAGTAGTTTCTTTACTGCACAATGAATATTAACAATACATTGCTCCTCCTCCTCTCTCTTTGAATAATAGTTGCATTGGCCTCAAATTGTGAATATATGGACTATGACAGTTAAACCCTGAAAAGGCCAAAGACGAATTTCGTAGTGCAGCCCAGAAGAGTGGGGGATCAGGGATCAAAGACTTCATGGATGGCATGGGCCTTGGGGTGCTTGCAGATCAGGTAAAGTTAAATTTGTACACATTCCAACTTCTGCTAAGCTGGTAAAATATGTCATAATGTCATATATCTAGTGATTAAAGCTATCTTGAGTAAGGAGTCAACATCAATAATAAAAAGCAACTTGATACTTCTTAGTTAATAGTGGGGGTTTCTTTTATTGCATAACCATTCTTTAACTCTTGACAGAAATGATGTGTATACTTGCTATGTAGGGAGAATTGACTTGGACTTTTTGAGGATTCTGTAAATAAATGATCTTGATTTTCTTTGTATAATTTCCACTCCATTGCTTATGCAGATGCAACACTAAACTTTCAGCTTTGCTCTTCTAACAAATGAACAATTTATAGCATTCTTTGATGTTAACTATTAGCTGCCTTATTTTTGTGATGGGCACAGCTTGGTGAATTAAAGCTTGGAGAGTTGCTGGATACACCACCTCCTGGCCTAGATGAAGCCATTGCAATTTCAAAGGCATGCAATATTTTTCAGTGCTTTTTCGCTTTGATTATATATTCCACAAAATACATTGTACTAAATTTTCTGCTTTTACTGATTAATGAACCTCTTGCCAGGTTATGCAATTCCTGGAATCACAAGAGTACAATATGTTCACCCGTATAGTGTTTGACACTGCCCCCACGGTAAGCAAACTGTTATTATTGCCTATTACTTTATTGAAGATATATTTCATTATAGTGATTATTTGTGTTTCATACTTTCACAGGGTCATACTCTACGGCTCCTATCATTGCCAGACTTCTTGGATGCATCAATAGGAAAGATATTAAAGGTAGAACCTATTTATCTTTGTAGGATTTAAGATTGTATGAATAAGATGATATGTATAATTCACATCCTGGTTTACTTTTTATTATGTGATCATATTACAGTTGAGGCAGAAGATAACGTCAGCTACTTCAGCAATAAAATCTGTCTTTGGCCAGGAACAAGCCCCAAAACTAGATGCTGTAAGCTTGACTGACTTGGATTTGATAACATCTATCTAAGAATATCTATATTGTTGTGAACAACCTTCTTGCATTGTGCAGGCCGATAAATTGGAGCGATTACGGGAAAGGATGATAAAAGTAAGGGAACTTTTTCGTGACACAAGTTCAACGGAATTTGTCATTGTAACAATTCCCACGGTAATGAATCCTATAAACTAATTGACACCTATTACATTCCTTGATTAGTGAAATCCATGCTTTCTTGATGTTGCTATTGGCTACTAAGTGATAAACTTAAGTTGTATCTAGCTCCTTGAGAGGAATTGACTACATGCCTATTTTGACCACCCTACGCCTTATCTTGCTTCAGTGGCTTAGAGCTTTGGAGTTTCTTGTAGACCTTTAGCTGTAATTTGGATTGGAAAATGTTACTGTATGCCTGATATGAAAAGTTTGATAACCTGGTTAAAGCTACATCTTCTAGGTGATGGCAATTAGTGAATCATCAAGGTTATGTGCTTCCTTGAAGAAGGAAGATGTTCCTGTTAAGCGGCTCATTGCTAACCAGGTTCTTCCTCCGTCTGTTTCAGACTGCAAGTTCTGCGCAATGAAAAGGAAGGTACAAATATTTGCACCAGTGTTACTTTATGTCTTTATCCTAATGAAGTTACAATTCTTCCAGTTTCAAAATAGTCCTTATTCTGAAACTCACATCTGTTGTGGAGCTATTAATTTCTGGAATGAACATACTATTCTATGCACATTTTGTTATTATCTAAGCTGTGTATAATGCAATACTGTCGTTACTGTACACATAGAGCCCCAAATCACTTTCCACAAATTGATGTTAGCCTTTCCTTGGAAGCATGTGCTGTAGTCACTATTTTCAATTGGCTAGTTGACAAATCACACTTTTTGTTTGGCAGTTTCCAGCCTCATTTTTAATTGGTTGTTCGAGGGTAGGCCGTAGGCTTTAATGTCATTGTATGTGTAGAACTGAGTTCTATCTTCTTCTATGTCGGAATCATGCTTTGTTAGTAGTAACTACCAAGTATCAGCTCCTAGTTGTAATTGAAAAGTGCACGCACCCAAACAAAAAATGCAAAGGAAGTACACTTTCATGTATTACCTAGTATTTTTCTTTGAATTCTAACAGTCAATGTATTGAAGCCTGTGCTCATGAATTAACCCTTGATGGACTCCAAATATGTTATATATAGCCTAGCCTGGAATAAACTGATTGTTCAAACATTGACAGGATCAAGCACGTGCTCTCGATATGATTCGGAGTGATCCAGAACTTTGTAGTCTGATGTTGGTCCAGGCACCCCTTGTTGACGTAGAAATCAGAGGCGTTCCAGCTCTTCAATTTTTAGGAGATATTGTCTGGAAATGAATATCGCCCTACGCAATCCAGTTAACATTTTCCTAATACTCCACAACACAACTAGTCTCTTTGTGTTTCTTTTGGTAACTAGCATGAAATAATTTTGGGGTAATTTAACTCTTTCTGTTGCATATCGACCAATACAGGCGTTGCGTTGTGAGCAGTGGACATTGCACCTCCGCTATAGCGATTATTTATTCAAATTTTGCTGCAGAGATGGTGATTGTTGCATCTAGCATTTTACAGATTGCTGGGAAAACTGCACAGGATGGAGTTTCAGTGAGGAAGATGATGTGCTATCTTTTTCCTGGGCCATGCCTTGAAACAAACTTCTCTTTTCAGACTTCAAGAATGAAAGATGAATGTATATAGTGTTCTGTTACTGAAAATCTCCGAGTCATATACTAGTTTTTGTACTTTACAAATTCATTCCTGTCTATGTCGATGTATAATAGGGATTTTCTAATCTAAATTTAAAAAACTTATAATACTAAATCCAGTTTAGTACTTTTTATTTATGTCAATATTTTTATGTTTATTGAGTTGTATATTGCCCTATTAATATTAATATTGTACTATTATTTTTATTGAATACAAATTTTCTTACACAGTTAAATTTTTATTCTAATATATTTTAATAAAATATAAAATAAAAATATATATTGAAAATATATAAAGTAAAACAAAATATTTATAATTTATAAAATTAGCTTTAAAAAAATAGTTTATATGTTTTCAAAAAAAAAAAATAGTTTATATAAAAGTTAATGTTTAAACACACAAAGTCAAATTGAAATCACAACTAAATAACTAAATATATTGAAGAGAAATTAGAAAGTTACTAGGTTATTTTTAGCTTTTTAATATAAACTCCCTCAGCCGAACAAAGCCATAAACATGGTAAAAATTTATTTTTAAAAATTTTAATAATTTATATATAACCAGCGTAAAAACATGGGTAACACTGCAACAGCCCAACTAATTCTTACTGCCGACCTTGGGTCCAATTTAGCCCTATCAATCTATCATCTCCTTGCCCAGACGACTCTCCTGTCTCCTCTAACCGGAGCTAAACGCCGAGACCCGCCATTCATGTAAGTTTCTATCCTCGAACTAACTTTCCATTTGATTTTGTTTCAATTTTCAGCTGAATTCATTTACTAGGAATTTCCTATTTCTCCAGAAGCTTGCGATTAGTTTCATTTTTATTTATTTTTGGTTTCTCTCATTTTGAAAGCCTTACTGGTTTGGAGCTTAGAATTGATGTTAATCACGAACTCCATTGGTCTCTCTTTGCATTTCTCGAATTCGTCTGTCGTGTTCTGCGCAGTATATGTTTGACATGTAGCTTATTGTTCATAGATAGATGTGATACCGGGGACTTTAATCTTATGAGGTTCAGAGCTTGTTGAACGACTCGGTGAGATGAACTGCGTTAATGTCAATCCCTGCATATCGGCCTACGCTCCTATTGCTCCATCTCGAAGTGCTGCCTCAGCAACAAATCCTGGATTTCCGGTTTCCTTGAGACTGAATAAGTCTTCATCAATTTACACGGTTGCAGGTCTTCGTAAGTTTTCTCTTAGAGCGGCGGCTAGTACATCTAGATACCAGCAATGTGCACCGGTCTGTTTGTTTGGTGGTAAGAAGTCAGGCAGTGGCGATCAGGTAAGCATATTCATTTAGCCGGTTGGTTCTGTTTGTGAGTCTATCCAAATTCTTAATCTGGATGTAGAAGCCTAGAAGGCGAAGCTTTTGTTGCCTGAGTGCTGTTTAATTAATCAATTACTTTAAGCCTTCTTTTGTTTGTTGAGTGCAATTAAGTGTAGGCTATATATTAACTAAAGAAATAGGATGCTTCTTCGGTGGCTTTCAGTTTCTTGGTTCCTTACTGTCTGTTTTGTGTTTATGGCATTGCATCTCTTTGGGCTGAATTGTTGTCCACTGTCTGGTATCCCACTCGAGCTCTCTTGCTCAGGATTGCTCCGACCAAGATATAAAATCAACATAAGAGCATTATGATTTATGAAAGAAATTCATCTATATTATGCCATTCAAGTTCATTTCTTTTTGGCGCATTTCCCTGCAGTGTGGTATTTGCCTCTCTGTTTTTTTTTTTTCATTGTGAAGTCTAGAACTTTTGTTGTCAATGCTTTCTAATTTTTTCCTACTTCATTCTCTTTTTAGTTTTAACTAATTAAAGGCTTTAGATGATAGTGCATTTGATCTGTTTTTGGAAATTAAAGTCAATATTGTACCATTATTTGTACTTGTCAGCGTAGGGGTATGAATAAATCTAGGCTGGTTCCATGGCTTGGAATAGGATTGTGCTTGTGAAATGCTAGTTAGGACTTTATAAACCATGAAGTTTGATTGCTTAAGTGCCTCCATCTAAACAACCACACCCTCTGAAAATAAAGGGAAAATGTCAGATGATAAATCATGTAGGATTGAGATGCTTCTAGAATGTTCAAAGAGAAGGTACCACAAAAAGCTTCCAGCCAATTTTCTATGAGAAATGTGAAGCTCACTGTATATTGAACTGTCAACCAGGCTGCGCCAAAGGAAGCTTTGGAGAATTTCTTAGGAAGTTTCAAGAAGGAACAGTCAATTGAGGATGTGCTAAGGCAGCAGATTAAGAAGCAAGAGTTCTTTGATGATGGAGGCACAGGTGGTGGTGGCCTTGGTGGTGGAGGAGGGGGTAGTGGTGGGGGTTCTGGTGGATCAGAGGATGAAAACACTTCAGACGACGAGCTTGATGAACTATTCCAAGTGACCATGGCTACTTTGGGTTTCATATATACGGTAATAACTGTCTCACTCCCTCTTGTGCATTTTTTTTTTGTGTCTGCATATAATGATCTTTTTTAAAATAAAATAAAATAAAATTTCTCAATGATGCTTAGACATAACAAAGAGTTTGTCCATCTTTTGTGTCTGCATACAATAATCTTGTTTTTCTTAATGATGCTTACACATAACAAAGAGTGTATTCATTTATTTACCTGGTGTTTTCTTAAAAGTTCGTTTCTTTTTTAAGAGTTGGGGGATAGACACATACAGGAAATGTAACTGAAGTTTCCTTTTTCATGTGCTTATAGTTTTCAACTGTGGAAGCATCAAGCATGTACAGGAAATGTAACTGAAACCTAAAGTTTTTATGGTTATCACTTTGGTTTTATGCTTTTACTTATTTCATTTTGGCAAGTGCAGATAAGTGATGAATATGTACATTCTTCATGTTTGCATGAACTATGATAAGCCAAGCCAAGTTCCTTGACTTAGATACATCCCTTGCATTGCGAAACCAGATTTGTGTGTTTAAGAGATCGCTTTATATTTCTTCAAATTTAGTCACCAACCAAATCATGTAAGACACTCATTGTTGGTTAATGTGAGTCAAGACTTCAACTCCCAGAAACATGACTTGGCATCCTTAAATTCTATAATATTCCCTACCTCCATCTGCACATTTCACTTGAAAGATGTCTTGCTCACTACCATGCTGAGTTGTGGTGTTTCTTGTGTTACAGTATATATACATTCTTCGAGGCGAAGAAATCGGGCGCTACATTAGAGATGTTATCAGGTACTACATATTTCGAGGTAGGAAGAGTATTCGACTGACAAAGCTCCTTGCAAGGTTAAACAAGCACTGGAAGATCATTAAAGAGAAGTACGCAAATAGATTGACAGACGATGAAATGGATGAGGTTGATGGACACTTGATAACACATGCTATTAAGAAAACCCCGACATGGTATTATCGCCCTAAGCAAAAAGCAAAAAAGGTTGAGAAGCGTGCTATTGTAGATCCAGTGTACGGCGAGGAGTACTATGAGGATGAGGACGATGATTACTATTATTGATGATGCTGGTGGCTTAGTGGTGGGTAGTTCTCTTGTTTGAATATGCATGGTTTAGTAAATACTGCAGTTTTTTCTTACACTGAAGCATTCTCTGTTTGTAGTTTTGTACTGTTATTATTGATAGGCTTTTGATTTTTGCAAAGTGAAGAGAGGCTTTCTTAATATTTATTGCTTTATTTACAACTGGAAATGGTATTGCAGTTTTTATTAACTATTTACTGGAAAGAATACAGTCAAATTGGGAAAAAATATAGTCACCGAGGTCCAAGGGAAACGGTGAAGTCAGTGAGAAGCCCAATCTTGTCGGCCCAAGTCTGGGAATCCAAATACATCTGAGAGACCCGAACCGCAACATGACCCATATCCGGCCTGACATTCGGGTCATCATCCAAGCATTCCAGCGCCAATCGCACCAATTTCTCCGCCACATCCACCGGATACGAATCCCTCAGCCGCCGATCCACCCACCCTCTCACCCCGCCGTCGTCCACCGCCGCTCTCGCCGTCTCGATCACCGAGATTCTCACGTAGCCTCCCGTCTCCTCATCAACAATGTACTTCAACGCCTCCGACCCCGACAAAAGCTCCAGCACCACAACGCCGAAGGCGTACACGTCGGATTTCTGCGACACGGCTCCCGTGGACTGAAATTCCGGCGCCATATACCCTCTCGTACCTTCGAACTTCATCGCTTTGCTGTTCGATCGCTTCAAGCTCACGCTATTCGGCTCAATTTCGAGTTCGGATTCCACGCTCCTCTTCGCGATCTCACCGCAAAGCTCCGCCGCGCCGAAGTGGCAGATTCTGGCGCTCAAGGAAGGCTCCGTGACAATAATGCTCGAGCTCTTGATGTGGTTGTGGATGAAGTCGAAACCTAGACCGGTAGAATTGTGGATATAATCGAGTCCGGAAGCAATATCGGAAACAATCTGAAGTCTCTGCATCCAATTCGAGAGCACCGTGAAATTAGGGTTTCGGGGGTTTCTGAGAACGTTATGAAGATTAGCTCCGTGGATATACTCGTAGACTAAATAAATATAATTCCCGGAAATCGTGACTCCTTTGAGCGGAATTAAGCTGGAGTGATGGCTTCTGCATATCATCGCCACTCGCTCGATGAGCTCCGGCGTTTCAATCGGGCGGCGGAATTTCCGCTGGATAATGACGACATTCTGGCCGCGGACCACGCAGCGCCACGTGGTGGATGTGGAGGAAGAGGATAAAGGCGTCTGTAAGAAGTTATCCGTAGCGGAGCGAATTTCGGCGAAATCATAGATGAGAGTCTGCTCCGGGAGAGCCTCCCGGAGACTGGAGAGGGAATCTCTCTTGCTCGATCGCGAAGATCTCCACGACTGTGAATCCTTGTTGTAGTTTATGTAAAAGCTCGAGGTCGAAGCGGTGGAGCTTATGATTTGGCCACTCGTCGACAAGGAGGGATCGAACGGCGGCGGCTTTCCGGCGGGCGGCGCCGGCGAGGAAGAGTTCCGAGAGATCGAAGGAGTCTTCTTCTTCGGCGAAGGCTGGACCGCTGCTCCGGTAAGCTTCTTCTTTGATTTGCACATAGCTTAGGAGGTTCTTCACCTCACTACACGCGGCATTATATTGCCCAGAGCATAAAAAACCCCAATTTCTTCTACGTAGAAAAGATTGAAACTGTCCAAGTTTTGAATTTGGGGAAGAGGAATTGGGTTCGAAGGTTGTCGGAGTTGAAACGGAAAGTGGCGGGTGATCACAGCAGAAGAGAAGATTAGATTGTTGCAGGTTTGACCGACTTTTATTTTGTTGTTTGGTCTGGTCTTTGCTTTATTGGATTTGGGAGGTTTTTTTTTTAGTGGTGTCATTGTTAGCCGACTTATTTTATGTTGTCTCTTTCTTAGGTTGGCTCACAAAATACAAATTATATACTTATGTCATCGTGATTAAAATGAATTAGGAGATAATTTTTGAAAAAACATGAACTTATTTTCTTTTCTTTTTAATCCCTTATTATGAATAGCACACTTTACATTCCAGAACTAAGGCTAGTCATGAATTATAGTTTCGACACTTTCTAAAAAATATTTTGCTTTCGCCCTTGGGATATATACGCCAAAGATAATATAGAGAGGGTGCAGTGTGTGCGATATTTCTAGGATAAAACTACAAACACACAAAAAAAGTAAAAAAATTCACTATTTGATGATGCAATAATCATGAATTGGTGTCGACAAGAACAAACAAAGAAAGAAAAATGGAAGAAAAAAGAACGTGGTCTTTGAACAAGAAAAACGACGTATAACTACACTTACACCACTAATAATTCAGGAGAGCGACAATATATATCACACTTTGAAAATAAATGGATAATATTTACACCACTAATAATTCATGAATGACATTGATATTTAATGTATTTGTGATTGGTATAAATTACCATTTTTCTTTTTGGAAAGAAGGTGCAAAGAAAGCTTATAAATATACTCAGTCCCAAATGCGGATCCCCACTTACTAGTCATCAGAATGGATTATTATTATTTTCATTGTGTGTATATCAGTTGGAAGCTTATTAAGATTATCTTATAATGGAAGGATGAAATTGTGGGAATATTGGGCATTGACTAGGGGGTTGGAACTAATAGAATAGAGTTGAATTAATGTTGTCATTAAAATATGATTTCACCATCACAATAGTCAACATTATTTTGATTCATGGTGTGCCACAAAATAACACTCATCAAACCCTAAAATTGGACCACATACACATACTCAAATTATTTATTCATTCAAATTTCAAACTTATTCTAGTGGGAACATAGACTCATAAACATTCTATCAACTGTTAAGTAGAAACTCAAGAAAATATGAAGCCACTGTGAGTTGTGGTGTCACTTGCAATGTTCATGGTATGCCATTTTTGGAAGCATATATGAAATTGTGGCTGATGATTAGAACAATTTTGCAGATTAGAAATATGAAGGGCTCAACTTTTAGCAAAGTGAAATCAATGGAGATGAAGAAAACCAAATATAAGCACACATTCACATGGGAAAACAATTCTACTTGTTTTGGGAGAATCCCACACTAAATCAACTACAAATTAGGGAGAAGCAGATATTATTGAAAGGAGCAAAGATGAAAGCTGTAAAGAACTGCAAAAGTTGGAATTTCTAAAATCCAACAGGAGGAATCTGGAGAGTGAATCCAGAAGCCATTGTTATCCATCAACATCAACACCATATTAGAAGATAAGCATACTTAGAGAACAGAGAGATATAATAAAGATTTGTAGAGGAAAGAAAGATTAGCAGAAAGTTAATCAAATCTGAGCGTGAGCGTATGCCTGGAGAGCCTCACCGGAAAGTCTACAAATCCGCCATTCCTGGTGGACTTCAGCCCCCATCTGCTCGTAAAACTTAATCGCATTCACGTTCCAATCCAGCACCACCCATTCAACTCTCCCGTACCCCATTTTCGCCGCCTGACCTGCCACGGCAGACAGCAGCATCCGTCCGAATCCCTTCCTCCGATAGACCTCTCGGACGAATATATCTTCGATGTAGAACCCCGGTTTCGCGAGAAACGAGGAGTAATTAGGGAAAAATAGGGAGTATCCGGCAACGGTGGCGCCGGTTAGGGCTTGGGACTTGAAAGTTTCGGCGTCAGGGTCGTCGATTGGGAGGTCGAGAGTAACGATTTTTTCGATTGGAGTGAAATTAGGGTTTACAGGGGCAGGCAGGAAGGGATTGCGGGAGACTTCTAGGATGAAGACGGTGAAAGAGGCGAATGGCGGGAGGGGATTATCGGCGGGGAAGAGAGTGGCGGAGAGAGAGGCTTCGGTGGCGGAGAAGAGGTGGGTGAGACGCTCGAAAACGGCCATCTCATGGATAAGGTTGAGCAAGTGGGGGACGTCGGCGCGTGTGGCGAGACGGATGCGCGTGAAAACTTGGTGCCTGATCGGAACTATGTCCTCCTTGAACACTTCCGGCGCTGCGGTAGGCGGCGGCGGTGGGGCGGCGGCTGCCATTTTTTCTACTTTCCAAGACAGTCGAGAAGAGTGAAGAAGAAAGTGCAGACACAACAAAGAAGAGATAGTGAATTTTTTTTTTTTGCACTCACAAATCACAATACAAGGATTTATATAGAGAGCAGTTTCTTCTCATTTTTGGGTGGGCTGGTAAAGATTAGGTAAACTTTACCAGCATGCGAGCAACAAAGAAAATATTGGATAAACTCTACTCTTATGCGAGCGTAAATAAAAAATTGAATCCTTCAGTTAACACATTTTGTATCTACTATTAATACAGATATATAATATGTCAAACTACATATACAAAATCTGAAAGTTATTTTTAGACCAGAATCTAAAACGCAAAATAGATTCTGGTCTATTATATAATTTGTCTATGGGACAAGTACGAAAATTGATTGTATCAAATACGATTAGCGTTAAAGATTTCTCAATGGAATTTATTAGGAAGTTACAAACAAGTTGGTGAAGAAAACCTTGATTACTTGACACACTTGAACACAACTGCAGTGCAATCAAAAGGTAATTGGAATTCAAAGAGGATGATTCCAAATTGGCTATTCTCAGAACAATCTAGACACACATTGAGTCAAAATGTTACAATTGGCCACCATTTTAGTCATCTACTACTTAATACAGTAGTAACAGATTCTCGGGTAGTGATTAGTCACCCAAAAAAGTACAGTGCAGACCAAAAGTGAAACTAATCCAAGTATATATGGATCATTAACATAGAATTCCAAATGGTGGGAAGAAAACCCAACCTGCCAACATGATAGAATCTAGTTCCTTGAGCCATGTTTCAGGACAAAATGACAACATAGGATCTGATGATCCAGACAAGCATCAAGGATGCATCTTACAAATATGAAGTTCCCTAAAGAATAACAAATCTTAATGGGGTGGTTGGGTTTAATTGCAAGATGCAACCAGTCCCATACATAGTAGGAGCTACAGAAGTATCAGGCTACACCTACCCTATGCTTAGGTTCTTTGAGATTAACAAAAGCTAAATGACCTGATCAAATTAGTTTTAAGTGATTTTTTCCATCAAAGAGTAGCTAAATTACAGAACCAACCTGCCTGATGAGACAAAACCAGATTTGGACTTGGATCACCTGCTGTGATGCCCAGTTTTACGTCTATGTCGACTAAAATCTGACACAAACCTGAAGGTGAGGCCGCATCCTTCAACCTTGCACTTGTATGGCCGCTCCCCGGTGTGGACACGTAAATGTTCAGTTCTAGCCCAAGCCCACTTGAACGACATGGTGCAACCCTTCCACGGACATTTAAGGGGTCTATCGTCTTCATGGACGCGTTGATGAAGTAGAGCATATTTATGGGAGTTAAATTTCTTCCCACAACCATCGACGGGACAGCGATTACGTTTGTGCAGGGATAGCTCTGTCTTTGTTTGGAAACTCATTCTGCACCCTTCAAAGTCACACCTGTGTGATCCTTTCGTTTGCTCTTTCTTATCCTTGCAAGTTGAAGATTTCTCTGAACAGTTCCTCAGTTTCCTGGCTGATGGTTTTTCGTCAACAATTATCTTACTATCACCTGTACATCCAGATGTATCATCTTTCTTGGCCCTTGGCCTTAGGCCTTCACAGGGACTTTTGACAAAGACACCAGCATTACGTCCCCTGTTCCCTATAAGCATGTCCAGCTCTCTTCTTCTTTTGCCTCCATTTGCAGTAGATGAGGGCCTCACCACAAGGTGATTGGCATCATCCAAGTCTTGCACACTCTGAATTTCATGCCCAATTTTTTTATGAAATTTTGTAAAATCAGATGCCTCAACGCCACTGCCAACTTGACCTTCAGCTATTTGCTCTGCTAGTTCATCTGATCTTTGTTCAGAAGGGCAATCACTGCAAGATCCCGAGGAGTTGGTGGGAGCATACACTCCTGTCACAAAACCATCAGTCAGAATGTTACAATCTCTCCCTTTCTCAGAACCATGCATTCTAGGGAGATCAATAGCCTTCTCTGTGATGCTGATCTCTGTACAATCAGGCTGCTTCAAACTTTCAGAAACTTCAGCACTACAAACAGCAGTTACAACTGAACAAGCCGAAGCTTCAAAATTAACTCTCTCAATATGTACACTGCTCTCAACATCATTCACTTCATGTAGCAAGGGCAATTTATTTGATTCTATTAAAGGATCTGGAAGATCCATGTCAGGTTTCTCTGACTTGGAGTCTTTAGGGTGGGCCAAAGGGTTTTCAACCACTACAGTGGTGACAACGGGAGAATGTTTTGAATGTGAAGTTTCATTTTGATCCTCCATAGTCAGTGTCTGACACTCAAGCTGCAATTCTGGCATCTCTTTAGAAGCTATGGTGCAGACTCTCGTATCTAAAGAACCAGCTCCTGTGCATCCATTTCTGATTGGAGTACTTTCTGATTCACATCTTGCTTTTTCATCAGCATTGGAGATTTCATGAGGAATGAGAGTATTACTTTCTACAAAGGCCTTACTGACATCAGTAGAAGCACAAGGCTTCAACTTGTATCGTTTTCTTGTATACTGAATGATTATATTTCTTTCTCTCACTGTTTGAACGTCTATCTTTGCTCCTAAACCCTTCTCCTCTTCAATTTTCAAAGACAGAGATGGTTTGCTTTCTGCTTGACAATTTAACTTCCTTTTTGAGCGTACTTTTCTGGATTCCCATTTGAAACTCAAACACTTTGTACTGAGGGTTGTTTCAGGGAACAATCTGCTCAGAATCAGTGCATACTGTAGTTTCTTGGCTGGATAATTTCTACACAGCTTCACAGAATGCAGCAAATTGATACATAGTTTTGACGTCCAGTCTTCAACACATTCGCTGTTTCCATCTTCAATTGCAAGATCAATAAAGCGAAGATGTTCATCAGATGCATTATCTAAAGGAATCTCATTATAGACAGATGCAGCGTCCATTTCCTCCGCAATACATGCTGCATAAGCTCTTATTTTCTGGAAGTCTGCATGAATAAGAAGATGCAGGCAAGTCCATCAATTGACCAAACAAATATATCAATGTGTCAGAAAAGCAAATAAAATTTCTTTTTGTTTTGGTTCAAAAATAACAATCCAAGAGATCCCTGACCTGAATGGCAGATAATAAGAACTTTTGCTCCGCCTCTTGAACGCAGCAACTCTTCTGTTTGAATTGCATGCTCAAGGCAAAATACGTGTGGCCTTAGAAATTTATTATAGACATCCTGTTTCCCTTCAAGATTGACAGCAACATTCCTTGGAGATATAGAATGGTCATCTAATGGAGGTTGATCCTCCATATGAGATACAGAAGACGGTCTTGAGTCAGCACGAGAACACATTTCCTGAGAATGAAGGGCAAACCTCTTGTGTGGCATTGACCTGTCTACTGCAGCAGATTAAAAAAAGAGAATTGATGAAGGAATTCCAATAGTTTCTCATTTTCCAAACAGAAAACAAGAACAAAAATTCAGAATTTTTAATAAGATGGGAGATACTATGTAACAGAATGCCTCAACATCAATTAACCAAGGTTTTCCAACTAGTGGCATTAGGGCTAAAACATTTCATAAGCAATTAATAACAGCATACAAAGTAGGCAGGTTCAAATGGAATTCAAATAGAAAATATTTCTTCCATGGTGAACATACCAGGAAGGTACCTAAAGGACCATTATTTTTATGTCAGAAACTATTTAAATTTGATTTCTATTTTGTTCATAACATAATTAGGAAATGCCTAAAAGGCCGGCAACCATTTGACTAAGACCAATGTAGAACACTACAGAATTGATGGACAGAATACCTGCACCATTGCCCTCTACTATGTCATCCTGTAGTGAATGGGAATGTGACTCCACGTCTTTTAGGTCTCCTATGTTTTGCATTGTATGACAATCCTCCAAGAAAAAGTTCTTTGCTGCTTTCTCTGATGGTTCTACAACAGCCATAAATGGAAAACCCAGTATTCCACAAGCTATACAAGGTAATGCACCAGAATCGATATGGAAGTCATTTGACAAATCATCATCATCCACACAAAAATCACTTAAACTTTCCATATATGAGTTCATCTGGCTTAAAAGATCCTGACTGTCGTAGTTCTCAGTTTGTTCACTCCCTTTTGTTGTTTTTACATCAACACCAACACGCTTTTGTAATTCAAATTCTTTAGTAGAAGATGGCAACATATTGACATCCCAAAGAACTGCTTGGTAAGAGGAATTTTTCTGTAGTAAAATGGTTACTAGCTCATTCTCCTTTATAACATCTTGCACAAATGCTTTCTTCACCAAAGTCTCTCTTTCTTCCTTCTGACGATCTCTCAAGCGAGAGCTACGCACCCCTGGTAGCAATGACTTTGGCACTCTGTCAATCAAATTATTAAAAGAAAATTATGTTTGAAGAGCATTCAGTAACCAAAGGCTATATAGTACCTAAACACAGGAGATGCAATATGAGATTTCAACTTCATAATCAATGGAGCAAAATAGTAAGTAGTACCAGGAAAACTGCCAAGAAGTTACCCATGAACTGAAAGCTGAGATGTAAAGGAAGACCAAATGCATATGATATTTATTGAACCTTTTTGGACTATCCAAATTAATGTCTAATTCAATATAACAGGTTTTCCCCCTTATTGGATAAGTTTTTCCATACAACAGTTCTATCCTTATTTATATTTTCTGTTTTATTAAAACATAAGAAAAGGGGCCCAAAGATCAATTCCTAACCTGTTGAAAATGTAATCAAGGTTTAACACCAATGTGGACCCACTCATAAACAAATATGCTACAGAACTCAGAAATTAACCTAGATACCATGCCAAGTTAGACATGATCAGTTTCTAAATTCAGGAATATGGAGTCTGCGAATTTTGTTGCCTTAGACTCTTAGGGCAAAACCAGGATTAGATAGAATATCATTTGGAAAGAATAAAAATAAATGCTTAATGCCAGCATATAGATGCAACAAATCAGCACATTATATATGAATTTTTTTTATCTTTATTTTTATTGTTGATAATTAGTTCATTAAGGCTGAAATGAAAGCTTACAAGCTGACCTTGAAACAAAAGACATGGTCAATAGGTATAGCAACTGCTGATGAGAAAGCATGGGAAGGTAATTCATGGCTGCTCGACGAACTGCAGCATCTTTAGCTACTGTAAGCCACTCTGGAGTTCCAAAGTTAGCAGCCTCTCCACAATTGAAACCTGAAAAGACTCAAAGAGAAAGTGAAGTATGAGAAAACAACAAATAGCAGTTGACACAATATTAAGAGAGAATTTAAGTTTCACAAGCAAAAGAGTTAAAATCATGGATGCATGAAGAAACAAAAAATAGATTGACCAAACAATAAAGGATCAAAAGATGTAAAGAAAATCATATGAATACTATTGAGTATTGAATTATTGATATTTCCTATCCCCAACTTCACACAAGCTCATTACTGCAAACACATTTTAACATTTTTAACATAATGAGCTTATAGCTGGTAGCAAGGAAAGCACAACATTTCAGCCAAACATATTAAAAAATATAAGCCCTCAGTTGAAACTCAGAAACTGTAGTCTTTGGAGTAAAGTAGACTCTTCAAAAATTTGGAACAAAGATAATTAGATTCAGTATTGAGTAATCAGACATAATTAAAGGGGCCGTATGAATGAAGATTTGAAAAACATAAACAAAAAGAAAATACTCCATTATGTAAACAAAGTAAAGCAATTACCATGACTGAATCCTATGTGGTACGCCCTTGGAAAAGTAACCACAAATTCTCCAGGGTACTGTACTAACCTAAGAAAAAAAAGAAAGCCAAGGTAGATATTGAGACATTGGAAAACAAGACAATTGGAATATACAACTAGAGTCACTAACATGTCCAAGGGAATCATATCCACTCAGCCAGAAGTACAAAATTAGAAAAAGATAATCAAATAAATAAAGATGGTGCTACACAATAGGTGCCCACCTGCAACAGGGGATGCCTGATGAAACAATTACTTCAGGTGATAGAAGAGTAGTTTTCTCACCCAATAGAGTGAGAGCAGCTGCAGATTACCAAGCAATTGGATGAATACATGCTGAATGAGTAAGTTAAATATTCCAGTGCAGATGTTGGTGATCACCACTATAACTTTAAACATGACTACATGAGTTGGCTTTGGCTTAAGAAAATAAAAATTTGTACGCTAACCTATTAAGTATTCATTATTCAAAAGGACAGAGATATCATTTTACCACCATCTACATCGCTTTATAGCAAAACCTTATCCAAATAACACATGCATAAATCAAAACATTAAAAAGGAATATTAAAGGAAACTGGCTTCTCATTCTATAAGGAAAAGGCCTTCATTGTTTTGTGTGTGTGTGTGTGTGTGGTGGGTGGGTGGGGAGGGGGGGGGGTGATGTTCCTTCAATGTAAGTTCACCAATATAATTCCTATACTTATTTGTTCAAAAATAGATTGAACTGTTACATAAAACGATCTTGCAATCTTGGATAACCAGTTTGAGTAGTTAAACAGAAAAAAGCCTGAAAATGAGAACATCAAGGTGCCATTAAAATCTCCTGACTCTATGAAGTTGGTACATGCTTTACAGAAAGCACTTGCATACCTAACCGGTCAGTACTGTCTCCATAAGCATGGACTCGGATGACTTCTTCGAATTTAAATGCATAGTCACCCGGCACTGCATACCAAGTCTTTGGGGATCCCATGTGAAGGAAATTCAAGCTGTGAAGCTCATGGTCTTCAACATGCCAAGCAAACCAACTGAATAGCATACCAACATAGACCATAGGAGAAGTAACCCCAGGAATATCATCTGGCATATAACGGGTAATTGATCCAGGTGACCTTGCTATTACTTGTAAATTCCAGGCACTGTTTGCTAGCTTCCAACCAGCAGTACCTTCAACGTCATTACTGTCACTTAAACCCTTTGGCCCAGGTACTGATGAAATTTGACTTTGTTGAGAGGATGTTGAACAAGCAGATGGTGACTCTGTACATAAATTAGGACTAGCACAACATGAATCTTTATCTATATTATCACTATCAAGAATATCTACTTCATTCTTGCTATCACAAGTTCTTGTATTGTTTCTATCAAACACTGCCCTCTTCCTCCTCCTCCTCTTTTTTCTATAAATATTAGAAACACCTTGGGGTTCTCCAAAACCTGAACCAGGCACATCATTAGCATACTCTACACAAACAGGCTCTTGAGAAACTGCCTTCCAAAACATTGCCTCAACAGCCAATGGTGAAACATCCTTAGCCGTGCCTAATTGATTCCTAGCAAAAGCCTTTGACTTTGCTTCAAACTGATCCAATGTATAGACTTCTCCACTCTGCCACACCTGTTTCTGAGCTCCAAATGGTTGGCTCCCAGCCATCCCTTTCATCTTCTTCTTCTCGCTCCGGCCCAATTCCTGGCGCCTAGTAGTAAAGAAGGCCCTAACCTCCCCGCGATCACCATTCCCCTTATCCCCATCACTCATTTTCGCCGAAGTGCTAACCTTTACATCAGAACCCAACTCCGGACTCTTTGAGAGCGATTTATTCAAGTTATGGAGCACATATTTCTTTGAAGGCTTAGGAAACGGTGGAATCACTTTACATATACCAAAAGCACTAGCTTCTCTCTCGATTTTAGAAATGTAAGCAATCGGGTCAGAGAATTCTGTATCTGTTGGGCGAAATTCGGGCGCCAGTGGCAGCCCTTTGAGCCATTGGGCCATTTCCACATTCTTCATCACCAACCAGGATACAGAACCATAACCAAACAACTCAACGCAGCTAAAAAACTCGAGTAATCAAACAGGTATACTCCAATCACAACACACTAAGCATGATGCTAAAACCTAGATTCAGGATTCAGGAAACAAAGCGCCGCATTAAGGTCCCTCTTCCCACAAAAGCGAAAACAATTCAATTGAATTTAAACAACACTTTAACAGTAGAACCTGTAGCTTCAATGGAGGATTGGGCCTTAAACGGCACCGGAGACACGGGCGCAGAGAGACAGAGAGGAGTCAAACCGAAATTGCAGAAATCCGAAGAATTAGGTTATCTAGGGAGATTCGGAACTGCGCACAATAGTATCACTGCGTACCGGTTCACTTATCCTGCGCCGGATATGATATGGTACCATGCTTCCTTGCTGGCCTGTAACGCGCCCGTACGATTTTTTATTGTTTTGATCGGTCGATTTACCGGCGCATTTTAGCAGCAACCTTCTTTCCTTTGGCTCCTTTCGGCCCGCTGTACCATGCAAACCCACCGTTTTTACTACAAATTTTTCAATTTTTCTTTTTCTTTTTTTTTGTGGGTCTAATTCTCTGGAAATCTACTTCTTACCAAACACAACATTGTTAATTGGTTGTATCACAAAGGATTTTTGGTAAATAGTTGTTAGTTGATAGCTGTTAACTAATTGGGTTAGTGAATTTAACTATTTGATAGCATTAGTTGATCCTAAAAAGATATTTGGTAAATTGGTTGTTAGTTGATAGCTGATTACATGCAAAATTTATCGAAAAAGTTACATTGAATAGTTTTTTAATTTTACTATTTTGAAACAATAAGATGTTACAAAAATCCAATTAATCAAACAATTATATTGATTGTTTAACCAATTCAAACAACTAATAGTGGTCAAATAACTCAAAATTGACTAATAAACTAACTATGTTACCAAACAACATATAAATATTACTCCGTATTATTTTGTGTGGTCTTTCTTAACCAAATTAAAGTATGATATTACATTTTACTTTAAAAAAAAAAAAAAACTTTGTACAAAGGATATGAGAAATAAATCGCACTATGAAGATCATATAGAGCGTGTCTAACTAAGAGGATGTTAGCAAAGATTGAACGCATAACTTTCTGATATAATAGTTATGTTACATCTACTCAATAGCCTCCCCTGACTAATAACAACATATTATATATATCCCACTTGCCGACTACTAAATATGGTTTATATTTTTTTTTAAGTGTCTACTTGATTCTTAGTGGTACGGTAAAACACACATTAAAATATAGCGGGGTTAACATCTTAATTAATTATATTTTTAATTTGAATACAAGTTGGTTATTTAATATCTATATATATCAACTAAAGAACATACCAATTGTTAGATAGATGTTGACAGATTACATTAATTATCAAAATCATCTACATCCACCACAGTATTAATAAATTAATAAATAATATAATGCAGGAAGGATGCAATAACCAGGCATTACACCAACATAGCATTCTCAGCCGGAGGGCCGTTTTGCTAGACCAACGGTCATGATGTGACGATCCCAACTTTTACTCTCTCTCTCGTTGGCGAATTCTCACAACTTAGAAAGTGAGGAGCTATGAGAATATTTTGAAGGCGAATTCTCACAACTTAGAAAGTGAGGAGCTGTGAAAATATTCTAATGACACAAGAGTGAAGATCCAGACCCGAGATCCACAAGTCCATAACTCAGAGACGGGGTATAGTGCTATAAATTCATCCAATCAACGGAACCTTGGGCAATCAAGGAACTCGGATGGTTGTGTCCGCCCGAGCGTCGGGTACTTTGATCCGTTCGGCCGTCAAGTACCTAGATCCACCTGGTATCCAGCACCTGGGCACTCGGAGTCCGACCGTACCCCACGGCCGGCCCCGAAACCCATCTCCGGGGCCAAGGCGGATGAGTTTTGCCCATCTTCTTAGCCTTAAAATGGAATCTTGACTTGATCATGTGGTTACAACTTATTTAGTTGAAGTTAGATGAATTTGCCTAGTATAAATAGCCACTATCTAGCCTAGACAAAGCCTATTCAACCTCATTATAAGACATTATATGTCTAATCTCCCTACAAGACATTTTATGTCTTATCATGTTTCACTGTTACAATCTACTCGTAATACTTTGACTCTATTTCCATCTAATATATATCAGTACAATTTCACGTAATATTGTCTATCTTTTACCTTATTATATCATTTTATGCGAGTTTATTGAATTGATTCGAGTAATGATCGACATACCTTGAATCATATAGTTCCATCAATATATATACACCATCAAGTAATGACTACAAATTGCCATTATCATCCAAAAAATAATAATGTTGCAATATATGCAATTACCTTTGATTAACGTAACATATATAAATTAAATAACAAATGGTGCATATATAGTCGTCTGTGTTTAATTTGCCCATACTATGTTGTCCAAACCCAACATTGGATCTTTGTTTTGCCCTAACGTATCGGACACAAACCATGCATGCATGCATATCTAAAACCATTGGCGGTTCAGTGTCTGATTACGTGGCTTCCGGAACATCGTGTGTTTCTAGATTTTTATATTCCCAACATGCATGCATGATTGTACTTCGTGCTTATAATACTGTTCAATTCATCATCTCTTTTCGCATAAAACCAAGATAGCTTCTACCTACCAACAAGCACGATCATGGCAAATTATAGCTATCAATCACGGATCAAATATACCCAATTAATATATACAATGTCGTATACAGTATACACGTTGTAGTGTTGTACTATATATACACATGCATTTATGACTAGAGTACTACAATTAATACATATACATGAAGAGAAGAAAGATAAATTTATTCCACGAGAAATGGGTCAGAAAATGGAGGGAAATTATTGGTTTTAATTGCATGAATGGAATAGTTTGGAATTGGGGTGATCAAATTAGGGTTCCTATTGGGTGGCGGCGGCGGTTGCGTGAAAAGGAGGAGGCGGCGGTCCCCGGAGATGTACCGGAAGGACATTTTGTGGTGTACGTCGGCGAAGAACGGATCAGATATGTGGTGAAGTTGAGTGTGTTAAGGCACCCTTTGTTCGTGTCGCTGTTGTATCAAGCGGAGCGGGTTTTCGGGTTCGCCGGTGCCGGCGGCTGCTCCCACCTCGTCTTGCCTTGCAATCATAAACTGTTCTTGAGCGTTTTGCAGGGGACGACACCTGGCAGATCGATATTGTTGAACATCAATGTATAATCCAACTATCAGTTTAGATTTTTAGTTGAGATGGAGCACATGCTTCAATTGATATCGTCTCTACATTGAAAACCTGCATTTTATGTATGCCAATCGACACTTAAAAATTTCTACAATGATATAAATCAATTATAAAGTTTTGAAAATTTGTATTTCATTCTTTTCTAGTTTTTTTTTTTTTACTCTAATAAAATAAAATTACGTGAAATAAATTTTGCTCCCAAAATACATTAATGAATTTGCTTTCTAGAAATAGTTGGCTTTCATTGTCTGGGTAGGAAAATGGGTGAAGATGACAAACTTGGGCCATCGTTACTCTGTCGTGTTGTAATTATGGACCATCAACGTTGATTGGATCGAAAACTTTTAAACAATAATCAATGATCTGAACGTTTTACACGAACACAATTTTATTTTAATTCTTATTTCTTTAATTCTCACGCACTAAGAGAGTGCTAGTAAAAATAAATTAAATTTATGCCTTTAAGATATTAGTCAAGTAGATGAGTTATGCATCACTTAAAACTTACTTTCAAGTTTTAACACAGAATGCGGTTTGATTTTTGCTATGAGTAACTAAAAAAAATTGATAAAAGAATCATATTTTATGTATTTTTTTGAAAATAAAAAACAACTTATATTAAATCATCAAAGTAAATCAAAATACAATCAGACGGATAATAATCCCACTCTCTAAGAACAGAAGAAGAAACAGACGCCCGTGTAAGCACGTGAGCAACATGATTCAAAATTAGTTGCTAAAATCGTACTTAGTCACCGAGACGGTGAAAACGTCTTTCATGTTAACATCATACGTTCGAAATTAGTTGCTAAAATCATTATTACTAAATGGCCGACAAGTAAATAAACCAAAACCGTCCAAAACTGCATTATTATATTATAACAGTCTATGTATATATATATATGTGTGTGTGTGTTTTGTTTTGTTTTGTTTTGTGTTGTTTGTCTTTTTGTTTTTTTTTTTTTTTTTTTAAATCATACTAATGGTATTTTGGATCTATTTGATAAACCTTATAGCTTATTTTTAAACTACAAATAAGCTATAAGTTATGTTTGATAAATATTGAGTTTAAAATAATAACTTATTTTGAAACGCTATTCAAATAGCGTCTCAAAATAAGTTATTGACTTTAACTTCTTCTTCTTTTTTTTTTTTAATCCTTATCCGATCCAAACAAATTGGTCGGATGGTTAACTTAGTAACCACAAGGTTCCAGTTAAGTTGATTCCCTATGTGAATTGCCTATTAATCTTTTTTTTTTGTTTGAGCCACCGGTCAATTGTACTATAAACAACTTAAAATAGTTTATCTCCATAAAAATTTTTGTCAGTTAAAGTCACGAGACAAATGTTACCTAAAATACACTAATGAATAATGATTGTGAATTTTCTCGTGAATCAAAAGTTAGTCAACACCGCTAGCATGTAATTATGGGCTGGTTAGACATTGTTTTCCTTTTGAAAAACCAAATGCAAGTGAATGTTTATAGTAATCGGAGAAATACAAGTGGTAAGTGGAGGCAAGTATTGTGGTGTGACCGAAAGTTGATGCACGTCAACTGAAAGTTGAATGTGTGGAATATTATGGAATTCCTATATCATGAATGGGCCATCGCCATCATTGAGTTTTCCATAGCATTAGTTACCTTACTGGATTGAAAAGATAGGTATATAATTTCATAACACAACACAGTACATATAAATTCATAACATAAGACACAATTATTAATTTGTTATAGGTATATAATTCATACAAAATTTCATACTGCAAAACACAAAATCATAACACAAACACATGAACGTTGATAAATAGTATAATGTGAACATTGGTCCATGGTATAACGATTGCCCAACACATGCAATCAATATTTTACCTCTTCCATAAAAGTCCGCTTTATTATCCTAAATAGCTAGCCAGCAAAAGACCATAAAAAGGTAAACTAATTTAGATTGTTCATATTAAAACCAAGAAGATCAATAATAGAAGAGTTCCTATTGAGAATCAACCTTGGAACCTCGTAGTTACCAAACCAATTGTCCAACAAATTAAACTTGGATAACCTATAATACTACCATTAAGCTCTTGAAACACATCTCAAATGGTCAACCAATCCAAAATAAGTTCATAAATATCGTTTTGCTAGCAACTATAGAGGTGCAGGGTTACCAAAAAAAAATGGAGATATGAATTTGAGCTTAATTAAGTTTGAATTTCAAACTTATAATACCATCACGTACAATTGATGGCATTTGCGAAATTCTATGAAATGCTTTAAGATATCATATGTCTTACCTACTGATCTTGGATTCTTGTTGGGTTACAAAAGCATTGGATTGGTGAAATTAAAGGCCGGTCAGTATTAGGTTGGTTATTGGTCGGGTTACAAAAGCTTATTTAATTATGAATACTAAATCAAATGTCTTTTTTTTTTTTTTTTTTGAGAGAGAACTAAATCAAATGTCTTAAAAAGTAAAATTAGTGTCGATTTTGTTGGGCTATTAAAATTTTCATAAATCAAATTTTTAGGGTGTGTTTGGAAAGCAGGAAAATGGTTTCTGGAAAATGAGTCATTTTCCAGAAAATATTTTCCTTTCTTGTGTTTGGCTGCAGAACAGAAAACTGTGTTGGTGTGTTTGGCTCATTTTCCAGAAAATGGGTAGGAAAATTAAAAAAATTATATAATTGAATATTTTAATTAATTTGTTTAAATGTAACAATATTTATAACAAATATACAATCCATAAAATAAAATAATCACAAAAAAATCACAACAAAATAATATCTATCTCATAAAAAAAATTAAAAAAAATAAAAAATAAAAGTGGCCGACTGGTTTCAGATGTCAAATAAAAAAAATAAAACTCATAATATCTATCTCATAATAAAAAAATAAATAAATTATTACTTTAAAAAAAAAGTTGAAGATGTCAAGAAGATGGGATGAAGATGAAGAAGTTAAAGCATTTAGGAGGCCTAAAGAGATGGAAGAAGCAAAGGAGAAGGAAGAAGCAAACTTTGGAAAATGACTTCCCCCCAAAAAAAGGGGAAGTCATTTTCCATAAAATTGAGCTTATTTTCCATTGACCAAGAAGTTCATTTTCATTGACTCTATTTTCTCCCTTCTTCCCAAACACCAAAAACCCGGAAAATGATTTCCAGAAATCATTTTCCGGGTTTCCAAACACACCCCATTGAATCTTATTTGAGAGAATTATATGTATAAGATAAGATAGACGATGATGTTTGATAATAATATACTTAAAAAGTAAGAATATATATTTTAAGACGGTACATACTAATTAAATAATTTGGATTCATTTCAAAAAATTCAACCTCCTCGAATTAAGAGTTGCAAGTTAAAAAGTGAAGATGCTATAATTGATGTTCCAAAAGTGTGAGTGTTATTTTTACCTGAAATTAATATTATTAAAAAAAATAATGAACTGTTAAATAAAATTTTTAAATGGTGAGTTTGACCCTTTATCGACTAACAATATTAGTCGAAAGGCCCATTATATATTTATATTATTTCAACCCATCTTTTCATCTTTCTTCACTTTCTACTCCCCCTCTCTAGTTTAGGACTTTCTTCAATTCCTCATTGCGAATTAATTTAACATGGGTAATGACTTATAAATCAATTTAAGCCTAGCTAAGTACATATTATTTCATTTGTAATGTTGATGTTCAAAAGCTTATTAGTGTGAGTGGCTGTACGTACGTGTGACCAAGACTTGATGGCTAACAACACATAAAAAGTGAGCTTTAATTTGTAGTTGACTTGGAACAGAAAGCCTGCCAAATTTATAGCTGCATGCATAAAGGAATTGAGTAGTAATCCCATTCCCCTAATCCTTTCCGTAATTGAATAGGTTATATATATTAATTAAGCAATTTATTATGTGTTGTTAGGGCCTAGGGGATAGGATTCCAATCCATTTATGGATGTAGGTGGTGCACAAAACGCGCATCCATCCCCTCTCTTACCAATATGTGTCTATTGTATCTGCGTCTGTTGTACAATAAACGCAAAAAAGTCTGTACAACAAACACATATGTACTAGTGTGTACACAAATTTTAAGCAAACCCCATGATGGAACTGCTCTGAGGAAAGTGTCTTGACGTACCGGTCTGGTGCACAAATGGTTATGTAAGATCATATTTCTATACAATTATATATTCTAGCAGATTTCAATTGAGAGAACATTTACAAAATCTTAAGTCACATATCACAGCAATATTAATATTAAAACCCCTAAAGAATGCTAAATTGAATTTTAATACCCTTGGGTAAAATTAAAAACCCAACACAACAGGTGGCATGGCATGGCATGCATGCATGTGTGCTCTCAAAAGGAGGGAGAGAAATGAAAGGGAGTCAATGTGATGGGCCAATTGGTTCCCTATATGACATTTTGTGTGGGATAGGATAGGAATAACCTTTCAATTCTATCCGAGTATTGAAAAAGATAGAGCATTTTCTCTTTTTAAAAGCTTGTCTAGTGAATTTAAGGTATTACCTTCAGAGTTGATCAACAATTAAAAGTTGGTAATATTTATAAAATTAATTTATCATCTTTTAAAAATTTTCAATAATCTTTAATGGTTAATTTTTCATATAGATAAATAAAATTAATCTACACTTTTTATATAAAAACAGGACCGACACACTGGGCAAGGCTAGTCTAGGCCCTTAACTTGCTAATGAGCATCCATAATAGTGAAGCTTTTTTGTGATTTTTGAGGAGTTTTTGTAAGTGTGATTAGGGAAGAGAAAATTGGAGGAAAGAGAAAAAATAGGGAAAGAAATAAAACAAAACTAGTTAAATTTTTTTTTTTTTAAAAAAGGTCAGAGCTTGGACGCGCCCGCTGGGCGCACTTGTGCTGCGCATGCGTCGATTTGCAACTGAAATTCTTTTCTAGTGTGTCTCATTTTTTTGAAAAAAAAAAAAAACTATTTTCTAACAGATGAACCCCAAATTTCTCTTTATTGCTTTCTCTCGTCAACATGTCACCTTTTACTGTTCTAAAAGGTAAAACCCCTCAAAATGCACTGATAATAATGGTGCTCTAAAAGCCTTTAACATTGTTGGTGTTAATTAGCTAGTACGTACTTATGTAGCTCGTGTATCTATTCCCATGCATCCTCGTACTTGCATGTGTTGATGTCTTGCATGCATGGCCAACATATTCAGATTCCCCACTGACAAACCTATATGCTTGCTAGCTAGCTTAGTCTCAATATATCTTCTTCTTCTTCTTCTTCTTTTTTTTTTTTTTTTTTTGTTTTCGAAAAATAGACTTTAATTCAATTCAGAATCCAACTGAAGAACATTACTCCCTAGCTAAGAAGAAGCAAAATAAGCCTTTCCCACATATTTATTTGTGGTTGATTTCATTTGCAGCACGTCTTGGAGAAAAGAATTTGGGGTGAGAGAGGCTCGAACTCTCGACCTCAGGATCACTCTAAGCTATGAGACCTACGCACTAGCCAACTGCTCCACCACCCCTTGTTGACAAAATATCATTTGATTCCTCTTTTTATCTATTTTGACTAGATTCTTTTTTGTTGATTGTGTTGGTGTCGAGTGATAATTAAGATCATACAAATTTGTGTTAGACAAATTTTAAATATGAAATATTTGTTAATAAAATTATAATATTTTTAGTGATTTAATTAGTATTATATTTTTATTAAAAAGCATTATTTATTAATTTTTTTAAAAAAAGTATTTGTGAAATTTATATTTCCAGTTTTTCACTCATACCAAATGTATTTATTCTCTAACACATAATTTGAATGGCATTTTAAATTATGATTCACAATACAAGATGAACCATGATCCATGGTATAATTTGCCTATTCCTATAATATTCTTGAAAATTAGTTGGCATATATTCTCTACTCAGCTACAACTACGGACTTGTCATTCCAATTTCCCGTTATTTGTAGTATCGTTCTATGCTCCAAAACTATTGTAAAAGAATTTCTTTACTTTGACCATACTTAGCAAATCCTAAGAAGTTTATACATCAATACTATAATATTGTACGTAACAATATCACATTGTTTAAATAAATAAAAAAGTGACGAAAATATACTCTAATTAAAAATGAATATAATTTAAACCCATAGTCACTATTTACAAAGTGTATACTCATTAAATTATACTCTTGTGTAATAATTTGGTAATTACGCATAAAAAGTAAATTGTATTAGGAAGACTTTGTGTGACGAATTCTACTGGATATGAGTGTCAACAAGAATTGAACTCATAATCTTCTAATATACAAATTATGTTCTAATCTACTGAGTCGATTACCATTTTCAGGCCAGCAAATATAATTTGATCGAGGATTGGAATTGTTAGTTGCACTACAAATCATATAGTAAAGACAAAAATAAATGAATAAATACGGTCTATGATTTCGGTTTGAAAAATACCCACATTTACGAATTGGAAAATTCCGATGCAGCTGAATAGACATCTGCCAACCCTTTGACTACGTACTTAGATGAGGTTGCAACTTTTGATTACTTCTAAAATTATTGTTCCAAAAAATTGAATCTTAAATCATAAGAGTTGCGTTTGGTTCATTGTTAGATTACCTTAGGAAATGTTAAATTGTTGAGAATGTTAGATAACTGAGAATGTTAGATTCATGTGTTTGGTTCAAAATTGAAATAGAGATAAATAAAACAACGGAAATAAGACAAATTTATTAAAATGCCAAAAGCTCAATATTAGTAATAAGATAATGGAGTGTGAGATATTACCTAAGAAATTGGAGTGTATCTCACATTCCCTTCTAATAACTATAAACTTCATCGGGATATTATGTTACATTCCCTAGGAATCTTATATAACTTGAACCAAACATGAGAATCTTATATTCCCAAACAAATATAACCTTAATTATCTTATATAACTTGAACTAAACACTCCCTTAGAAAGATGTAAATTGTAAATTCAATTAAACACAAAAATACTAGACCTTTACTCGTTATACTTGTCATCTTCAATTATTTGAAAATTTCATATATGTGGGTAGAGTAATCATACATATAATTTTGTAAGATTGTGATGACAAATATGAACCTCTAGCGAATAAAAATACAAAAGTTATTTTCTTCAAATTTAGGTGATGTTCGGAATTACGTTTGTGTTAGGTAGGTTTAGAAAGGATGATGAAATGCACATGCGGAGTACTAATCAAATCGTGTGGTGAATTTGATTGATTAATAATAATAGGAGTAATAAGTTAAAAAATAATAGGAGTAATAAGTTAAAAAGATCACACGGCCAACACTATCCTGATTAAATTCATTACATAATCTTTTTAGTGTAATTTACTACGAATTTTTATCACCATTTAAAAAAAATCATCTCGACATACTACTACTTAAAAAAAAATCATCTCGACATACTACGACAGATTATGTTGTCTTTTCCAATTCCCCACCCACCACACACACACATATATATATATATATACACACAACAACAACAACAACAACAAATCAACAATGTTGCCTCATCACGAGGCCATCTTCACTTATTGGACACCATAACCACACAAGTAATTACCTTAAGCAAAAGGGACGTATGAGTTGTTCAAATATGTGACTTAAAATTTAAATTCATAATTGAATAGTTTGAAATAGTCGATAAATAAATTATTAATGTAATTAAAAATTGAAGGGAGAGTAAGATTTGATCGGAATTCAAGTAACCAAAATAGTATACATGATGGTAGTTAACATGACCATGTATCATGCACAATGCAAAATAGTAAGTCCAAACAGTAATGCTTTTCATTCCTAGCTAGTGTAATTATATATAGTATACTGATTATATTGATGCAATATCAATAATATTCAGTATAATAACACACGCTCAGGTATAAGCTCACCTGCTCGATTACCCTTTTCAGGCCTAAAATTAAAGTACTTTATTTTTATACATTAAGCCTTACAATTTACGTTAAACTAATCCTAAACTCTCAAAATTCCTGCCCAAATGCCACTAGAATAGGTAAAACACCCCCCCCCCCCAGTAAATCCCTACCATGGACATTGCTCACAAGGGATCCATCTCTTCCTGGCCTGTTGTTATACTGTGGATCATGGTTCACATAGTGCTATGTGGACCATAGTCCGATACAATTGTCAAATGAAACTGCAATAGAGTTATAATGATACTTTAGTGTTGCTAAAATGAAATTAGTGTGTGTAAAATGAAACTAAAAAACATAGCTCATGCAATAGCATATAATGTCAAATGAAACTATAGTATAATTAGAATGATGTTTTATTGTTACTATAATGAAATTAGCGTGCGTGAATAATAAAACTGAAAAACAGAACTCATACAATAATATATATTATCAAAAGTATAATTAAAAATTATACTTCAATATTACTATAATTAATTTTTTTTGAATACTATTGACCCTGTTACATGTAGTATCTGTCCATATACTTTCTCAACTTACTGAAACCCAAAAACCAATATTGCCCCCAAGGCTCGAACCCATGACCTCCCACTTGGGAGAATCACTTCGCTTGATCACAATGCCTTTGGCTACTATAATTAATTGAATGTGTGGAAAAAAAAAAAAAAAAGTATTCAACGTAAACGGCCATACAGACGACAACAGACTATTCTGACATTGTGTATTGTATTGCAAAACACTAAACAGTGGACTTCCACTTTCACAAACCTCAATAAATCCAAAACGCAGTCACCTCTCCATCTCCTCCAATTCCATTTTCGATCACTCTCTCCTCATTCATGCCTCCCAATGCATAATAGATTCAAGACCCATAGGCCATAACCCATTGCCACTCCCTATTCTTCCTGTCTGGGTTTTGTGCTCTGCTTTTACTGTCTTTTTTGGTAATACTATACACCATTTAAATATTAAAAAGAGAAGCTTTTAGTTTTGAGTCTTTTGCTGAAATCCCATTTTAAAAAAGAGGCCATTTTTCTTTTCTTGAATCTCGATAAGGCTTTGGCTGGCTTTCCGCTTTCCAGTATGGGGAGTACATGGAGGAGAGCAAAACAGGGTCTTGGGTTGAATCTCTGCGCTTTTGTTCCCACTACCCGTTTGGATGACGACTCTTTGCCGTCGTCCTCCGACGCCGCTCCGGCGACTTCTGCCTCCCATGTCATCAAGCTGTCTAGAAGCATAAGTAGATCTTCTAAGGTTTGTTCTTAGCTTGCTTTCAGAATTCCGTTTTCTTGCTTGCTCTCTTCTGTTATGGTGTGTATGTGTTTGGTGAGTAAGAAAACGGGACACTGGGACAGTGATACAACTGATAATTAAGTAACTTCAGATCAGAGGGGTTGGTAGCTCAGGAAACAATTGATGTCTTTAAGGTTTCCTTCAAGGAAATCATCTCTCATGTTTAAGCCAAAGAATCTTGATTCTTCGTATTGCTTACAGACTGAAATGCATTAAGAAGACATTAATTATATTGTTTTTTGTTTCATTCAGGCATTGGAATGGAAAGGATTTATTTATGAGTCTTTTTTGGTGTGCACATGTATGGAGTTTAAGATTGACCCAACCAAGTTGCTCTTCACATGTCATTTTTAGAAATTTCTCTTGATTTTGATTTTGTCATACCACATTGATTCACAGGAGGCCAAGTTTGATTTTACCACCTTTTGGATCATTGTCAGAAGAATTTTTGGAGCTAAATTAAGTCATTGACAATCTACCAAGAATCCAAGATAGATGCTACAACCTTTTTTTACCTCCAGGATTTTTCCAGGGGTGGGGATGGGGTTTAAGTTTAATATACTCTTAACTTAATCCAGATTTAGTGGCACCATCTCTATCCATTTGCAATTAGTCCTTTCTTAACAATATGTCTATGTTGTGTACTGCAGATCCACATATTATTGTTATTCACTTGCTCTTGTTTAGTTAATGTTGTTTTACTGTGGATAACGTGTTTGTGTTTGTATTAGTGTTCATGTCTACACAGTGCTGACTGTCTTTGCCTCATTGGTGATGCTTATATACAGCTAGTTATCTATCTGATCTCTAATAAAAATCCCCAAGATATGAAAGTTTCCTATTGCTTGGCCTTTATCGTGATAAGTATTGTATTATTTTATTTCATTTAGGTGTTTTAATTTTACTCAATTGATTACTTTTTGTTCTTCAGAATACATGTGCAATATGTTTGGCCTCGATGAAACGAGGGGATGGCCATGCTATATTCATTGCTGAATGTTCACATTCCTTTCACTTCAACTGTATTTCGTCGAATGTAAAACATGGAAACCAAGTCTGCCCTATTTGCAGAGCCAAGTGGAAAGATATCCCCTTGCAGTGTCCTAGTTTGGATGCTCCCCCTGGAAGGGTGAGAGTCAATCCTGTGGACTGGCCTCAAAATAATGCATTAGTTACAGCGCACCATTCACCACGTCCTCATCCGAATCAGGTGCCTGAGCCGTCTGTCTTTGATGATGATGAGTCTCTGGGACATCAACTTGATTCAGCTCAGAGAATCGAATCAGGAAACCGAACAGTAGAGATCAACATGTTCCCAGAAGTTCCGTCTTTTAGAAAGTTTGATTCTTGTGATCAGTTCACTGCCTTGGTCCATCTCAAAGCTCCTAATTCAATTCCAAGGCAGAATAACGAGGTTGATGTGGTCCAGGTTACCCAATCGCCCCGTGCTCCAATTGACCTTGTTACAGTTCTTGATATCAGTGGGAGTATGGCAGGAACGAAACTCGCTCTCCTTAAGAGAGCTATGGGGTTTGTGATACAGAAGCTCGGTCCCAATGACAGGCTTGCAGTGATTGCCTTCTCTTCAACAGCCTGCCGCCTTTTCCCCCTTCTTAGGATGTCGGGAAGAGGAAGGCATAAGGCACTGCAAGCTGTGAACTCGTTGGTTGCAAACGGATGGACTAATATTGCTCAAGGCTTGAGAAAGGGCGCTAAGATAATGGAGGACCGAAGAGAAAAGAATCCTGTTGCTAGTATAATATTGTTATCTGATGGTAAAGACACACCTACCGTCAATCTTTCTGGTGGAAATGGGTCGACTTTTAAAATCCCTGTGCACACTTTTGGTTTCGGGGCTGATCATGATGCTTCGTTAATGCACAGAGTTTCAGAGGTATCTGGAGGAACGTTTTCTTTCATTGAAACGGAAAGCGTGATCCAGGATGCATTTGCTCAGTGCATTGCAGGCCTTCTGAGTGTTGTTGTCAAGGAACTCCGTTTAAGCATTGAGTGTGTTCACCCGGGAGTCCGTGTTGGGTCTTTACGAGTGGGAAGTTACTCGAACCACATAATGCCCGATGGGCGAATGGGATTCATTGATGTTGGGGATTTGTATGCTGATGAGGAGAGGGATTTTCTTGTTTCAATCAATGTGCCTAATGAAGTTTCCAGTTACGAAACTTCGTTATTGAAGGTAAGGTGTGTCTATAAGGATCCCTTAACGAGAGAAATTGTGGAGTTTGGAAGTGAAGAGCTTAGGATCGAGAGGCCCGAAGTAGGAGAACAGGCGAGCGTGTCAATAGAAGTGGACAGACATCGAAACAGGCTTCAAGCAGCCGAGGCAATGGCACAGGCACAAGCTGCAGCAGACAAAGGAGACCTCGTTGGGGCAACTTCCGTCCTCGAAAACTCCCGAAAAGCATTGGCAATGTCGGTGTCAGCTAAGTCCCACGACCGGTTATGCATTGCCCTCGACGCTGAGCTCAAGGAGATGCAGGAGAGGATGGCGAGCCGACATGTTTATGAAGTGTCTGGAAGGGCGTATATCTTGTCAGGACTGAGCTCACATTCTTGGCAGAGAGCAACGACTCGAGGTGATTCTACAGATGAATCGAGTCTGATATGGGCATACCAAACCCCCTCGATGATCGAGATGGTTACAAACTCTCAGGCTGCACTTCTCGGCAGCCCTTCGGCTCAGAGGCTCGTTAGACCAGTTTGGTCCTTTGGCTTGCAACCAAATCCAAGGTAACGCGGACCGGAGGTGTTGATTCAACATTCTAATGTTGAGTTTAGTCCAATTGGAAGATGAAAAGTTTTTGAGTGTCAATATCTATCTGTTGCTTAATCATCATGTAAACCAATAAAATTGGCCCAATGCAAATTGGTGAGAGTGTAATATAATTTGGGAAATGGGATTGAGGGATAAACTAGGTAGATTATTTTCTTTCTGCATTGTAGCTCTGCAATCTGCATTATTGTTGGGAGTGATGTACATAAGGAGAGAGAGAGAGAGAGAGAGAGAGAGAGAGAGAGCTTTTATGTCTAGGAAACACAATATAAGTAATTGTAATTGTGGAATTGCTAGATGAAGTGTTCATCTATTGAAATCCTGTCATTGATCATGGATAAATATGGAGTTTGATTCTTGAAATCAAAATTTTCAGCTGGTTACTACTAAACCAATCTCTTCTTAAGGTCAATCATTTGGTGTAAAAGGCAAAATTTCTCATCTCAACCCTACAAGAATTGTGAGAGAACCAGTATTTGGTGTCCACAAAGAGCGACTCTCACAAGAGGGTGAAACTCCCATACTGTAACTAGTAAGATTTGATCATGCGTTGTTGGGTGCAATTTGCCACTCAAAAATCAACTAAGCCCCAACCCTACAAGAATTGTGAGAAAACCGGTGCCTGGTGCTCACATGAGGGTGCTCACATGGCTTCTTAGTTCTTTAAGGCCAATTCTTACTTTGATGCTCCACTACAGAAGACAGAGGAGTGGAGAATGGCAAAGGAAAAAGAGTTATCCTTATCCAGCTTAAAGTAGAACAAAGAAAAATGGAACGTGTGCTGTAATTCTGTAATTGTTTCATTGACCTTGCATTTATGGGTGATGGGAAAGTCACTTTCATGCTCTCACATGGGAAAAAGTTTTGGTTTTTCTACCCACCCTTTTCCCTCTAAAGTTCATTTGGAAAATAAATAAGCAAAAAGAAAAGGCCCTAAAAAAGCATGATGGAAATGGACTCCTCACCATTACTGCCCCTCTTAAAATAGTTATTACTATCCGAAAGTGTAGACTGAGTAAATCCTAATCATCATAAGACCACAAAAAGGTAAACCAGCCCTGGTTGCCCATATCGGCTGGCTCAAACTAAGAAGGCTAATAAATCGCTCCCACTGGGAAGTAAAATACTTATATTTTGTTTTTAAAGTTCCTAGTAACTCAAGTGTATACACAACAAAATGCATAGATTGCCACAGAGTTCAATAGATTTATATGAATGTTTGTGATCACAAAAGTAGACCTAAGGTTTATATAAATACACATCATGATGTATATCTCAAAAGGGAACAATATATGATCTCAAGAACAACACATGCTGCTAAAAGAGATTAAATTGTCATTAGCTAATTACTTCTCAACATTCAGATTGTATACTCTTATCATCAATCTTACAATCCTGTTTTTCCTTTCCATTCGTGGCCGCTTTTCTTGAATTTCTAAACACTTTGGCACTCAAAGGTGTCTTCACAGTCTTTGAATGATCACAAGACCTTGTCTTGAGCCTCAAACCGAGCATTCTGAAGATACTGTGCCAACTTCCTTTAGTCTTCACTAGCTTCTCAACTTCTTGTTTCATATCCAAGCATTCTTTCTCAAGTGCAGAAACGCGATTTCTCATGTCATCAACCGTGAGCATTGGGTTGTTTCCCGAGCTTTCTTGGGCTGTGCCCTCAATTCCGGGTCCTATAGTCTTGCTTAGGTCCTGTGAGTTATCGAGGTTTTCTGAGACAAAGAACCAGCCAGCCACAGATGTGCGCAGCCGAAGCTGTTCAAAGAACAGAACTTGGACAATAACACGGAGTGGGAGTCTCTCGTTTTGGGCAGCATGCGTGCTGGCCTCCAAAGACAGTTTCTGGCAGTTCATGAGCCTGCACAGTTGCTCCCTATCTGAGTCTGTCAGCCAGGGATGTGCCTGGAGAAATAGGTTATCAGCAATATCTTAAAACACATTTGCTAGAAGCAAGAATGACTAACAATTAGTCAGTCAGGCTGTAGTAGCATAAACAAGATATGGAGAACAATGAAAAATCAAGTTGCGGAATGAGCAACTATGGCTAAAATAGTGGGGGCAACCCAACCAGTTGGTCAGACTATTGACAAATAACCACAAAGTTACAAGTTCAACTCCCAGCAGGAGTGGCCTATTGATTTTCTTGGTTTAAGCCGGTTAGCTATGTGCAACCTAGGCTGGTTTACCTAGTGGTCCTTTGCTGACTAGGGTCACAAGACGGGTTTACCCAGTGCACACCCGCGGGTTGTGACTGCGGGTTTCCATTGTCACTCAAAAAAAAAAACCAATGGTTAAAATAGATCTTTTGGAGGAACACATTGGGTAAGGGAAATTCCATCATTTGCTTTAAGGATTTCACTTTTCAAGAGACATCCACATATATAATTGGCAGCTTTATTGATATACAAGGATATAATTACTGCAAGTGATCTTACCTTGAGGTATATATCAATTGCACGGTAGATGCCATCATCTATAGGTCTGGAGTAATCTGGGATCAGAGAAGCTAGTGAAAGGAATTTAGTTAATTTCAAGTTGACATCGGGTGCCACCTCAGCCAGATAGTTGTCCACTAGATTAGCCACCATGGTTGTCGGGGTTAACGCATGAGAACTTGGGATTAACTGTCCGTCATCGACTAATTCATTTGAGATTGAATCAGTTTCATCTTGATCCCCCAGCATGAAGTGATCAACAATTCGCTGAACACAGTCAATGTCATATAGGGTCTCAACTGAGTATCCCATGTTCGGAATGAGGATATCTTCCAAGGCAGCATCATCCAACTGCACCCCAATCCTTTTCTCGAGGATTTCTTGACAAGATAGACTTGTGTGTAGGATCATGGATGTCTTGAGAAGTTTAAGCAGAAATTTGGTTGGGATCACACCCTTTTGATCGGGCAGTAACCCCACTATCTCTTCAAGAAGAGTTATCTGTTCTGCTTCAGATGCAACGGGCATGGTGGATCCTAGAGCTACACAGTTCCCGTTCTTGAAGTTTGGTTGTCTACCATTCAAGGGAAGGTACTTCTTTGCGTAAAACATCACAGACCCGGCAATTCTATCTGCTGGCATACCTTTAGAAGTAACGGCCAGGATCAGCCTTTTATACATGTGCAGTTTAAGTTTGGATACATCCTCGTACCACCAATCCTCACTCAGCGAAAGTTTCTTAGAAGCTTTGGAGCCTGAATCTATTCCATTCCAGAAAATTGCACCAGCTGGGTTACGACTTAATAAACTCGGATCAGCACAGGCTTTCACTGCCAAGGATTCTATGCATCTCGAGACAATGTGAAGCTCCTCCGCACTGGGAAGAACCTCTTCGCAGCTTTGAAGGGCTTTGATTGTGTCCACCCAGAAACTGAGAACTTCGTTCAGGAAGTTCTCTGTCTGTGCAACGAGGTTTCCTTCTCCAAAATCTTCACTCATTTGAAGATACTCAGCTGCACATCTAAGGGAGACCACATTCATTGCTGTGAGTTCAGTCTTGATATTATAACAGAACTTGGCCACAAACAGAAACGCTTTTGCTCCACCTGGTATATTGTGAAGCTGCAAAACGCATTCCTTCTCGTCCTTCCCATGTCCAGAAGAATCTTGGATAAGCTTCTCTAGTAACATGCTCCTTGACAACAGCGGAAACTGCAAGTAGTTTAAGATGTGAGGACTTTCAGCCTTCCCCCATAAACAATACTCTGAAGTTAACTGTGTACTATTATGTAGGAGTTCTTTCATGGAAATGCGGAGAACACTGCATGAATATGTTATGCGTATTTTTATCACAAAAATTCGTAGTAAATTGAAACACAAGGAATATTGTTCTTGCATCATTCATCACAACATTAAGAAATCAAAACCCCCTTAAAGTGAATCCTGCTAAGATGAATGACCTTTTCAATGCCACCTAAAGACCAAAGGGAACCAAATGTGCTGTTAAACTTTGGAAATATTGGGTAAAATAAAACGACTTCCAATGGGTTTAATATTAGGAAACTAGCATGTTAAACTGAGAATATGTGCGTTGTACTTCAATGAATAAAGCTGTACAAGAGGACGGATTTATATACACTGCTGAGACCCATCAGCCACGTATTTAGAATTTGAATATATGAGCTAATTCCTCAACAACTCTCTTGACTCTCTCAAACATAGCAAATTACAGAGGTGAATAATGGAGTTTGTTTAACAGCATTTTTGACTAAGACAAGAATGATTAGAAGACTTTATTTATTCGGTTTTCAGATTTTCCTTTCATGCTAATACTTCTAATCGAGTGAAAGCATAGCATTTAAGCAGTTACTGGTACACTTGATCATTAGAAGGAAGAATACCCGAAAACATCTTGATCCCATCACACACATCCACACAGAACGTAAAAAATTGATTATGCGATTTAAATGAGAAAACAAAGACCACCTAGGTGAATCTCACCTTGTGAAGATGGAAGGAAGTTTCTCTAACTTCCACAGTAACATCACTAGGAAGGCCGGTCGAGCAAAGCCTGCATTTATTACATTGTATTCATCAGATGCCAGCAACTTGATCCAGAAGAGGTGGATACTAGAAGTCAGCCAAGATCAGATCCACAGATGCATAACTGGACAATAATTAGGATTGGAGCAGGACTTCCACACTATTAACCACACTATTAATCGCCAGTGTCAAAGACTAAAGAAAGGAATACCTAATAGTGCCAAATATATAGTTCAGTCTTACCCTTAAATGATATTGATTGAAACACCTAAAAGTTTATCTAGACATTATAGTACCAATAGAAGGACACCAGAAAGAAGCTGAGTGAACCTATTATTATCAAAGTTCCAGTCCTTCTCTAAAACTATCATAGCCTCAGCTCTTTCCATCTTCTCCTTTCATGCATTTCAGACCACTTGCACTTATTATGATGAATCAGAGCCCAAAATTTCACCAGAATCACAAGAACTAATTAAGCAGCAAATGGGGAGAGCATTATCAACAGTTGCATTGGGAGATGCAGAAAAACATGACTAGAATTAGCTCCTCCAATCTCAGTAGCCCCTTCTTATTCATTTTCATAACTTTAGAAATAACAATGACATAACAAACATGATCCCAAATTTCCAAACTTTTCAAACAAAGCAAGTATTCCAAGCAGTAAAAATAAAAACCCAATTCAAAATGCATCACTCAATACCCAAAACAATAAAATCCAAGAAAAAAACTAACCAGGTTTGGCCATCCAGGTGAAACAAATCGGATTTGGATCCTAATTTCTTGCATGCCATTTTAGTATCACTCACACTGACCCCTACCACACTATAATACCACTGATGTCAATGCCTATAACCGCAACGCACACGCACATATATATATATATATATATATATATATATATATATATATACACACACAATATAGACGTATTTGTATGGCCTGATTATTGAAAGAACAACACGTGAAACTGGATCGCAATGATTATACCAAATGCTAAAAGCAATAATTTTTTTTTTTTTTGTTGTTGTTGAATCTCTCTCTCTCTCTCTTTCTCTTTACATGGTTTTTCTTGGGGAGTGTCAGGAGTGCAGAGTGGAGGTCCCGAGTCTAAAGGGTGGAAAGCCCGGGAGAGAAAATCTGGAACTGCCGTTACGACACAAGGCCGCGTTTGGTTTCCACTTTTTTGGGATTAAGGGTTTTTTTTTTTTTTTTTTTTTTTTTTTT
>NC_044926.1:4589212-4647439 GCF_003576645.1 Ipomoea triloba | reverse complement strand
TTTTTTTTTTTTTTTTTTTTTTTTTTGAGATTACGATAGAAATCCGCAATCACTATCTGAACATATGTACTGAGTAAATTTTGTTCATGTGTAATAATTCATAAATTAAATAAAAGAGATAAAACACACTAAGAAAATCATGTGGGATTAATTCTATTGAAAATGGATTGACAATATATAATAATAAAACTCGTGATTTAATAAGTACAATAGTCATGTTTCATTCACCGGGTCAACTCTTTCGAGACAAGGGTTAAGGTTTTTGTTGGCATGTCCTAATTGAAGTTTCATACCAAATTTATTACATGTTCTAATTATAATAATGATAATAAAAATACATTTTGTAAGTCAATATTTTTACTATAATTTTTTTTTCCGTTGGCCTAATAGGCACACTAACAACAATGACACAAAAGACTAATTGCTGGTATAAGCTATAAGATTGACACAATCAAAATTAGTTGTTAGAACACTTTATATTATTAAAATAGACGTTGAAGAATAATTATTGGTGCCGTTATGGACTAAATGATGGCTTAAATCTTCATAATTAATTTTCTAAGAATGACTATTATCCTACACACGAATGGTCATATGTCCATCATTTCACCATGACGAAACAACTCATTCTCTTCTACTATGAAATAATTATTTCATGTCCATTTATTTTTCATATCGTATTCGTGTATTGTTTTAGTGTTCATATTAGGTCATTAATAATAAAACAAAATTATAAAAAATTAAGAATATATAGTGAGTTGTAATTATAAAAAAACATATATCAAAATACGTTTTGAAATAGTTGGTTAAGTAAGTGAGACATGATTCATGTATTTTGAAAGACGAGGAGCGTTATTTTCACCAATATGTATTAGTTGTGTGTTTTCCTTATAAAAAAATATATATCATACTTTAAATAATTAATAGATTAATGAGCACTTATAATTAGAGTGTGAAAATATATTTTAAATCTTATTGTTTATTACTCCGTATTTGTTTATTTAAAATGAGTATAAAAAGGCATCCTAACTCCTATGGTTTGACAAAAAGGCACAAAATATTAATTTATTGGAATTACGTTTTTATTTACCCCAAAAGTTTTATTGGATACAGAGATTCAGCGCACGGCCGCCGGAGCAGCAGTTCCGGTGTCTCGAGTCCGGGGACCAGACGGTCTTGAAATGGGAAATGGGGAGGTTTTTTCTGCTTGGATTAACGGCTTAGGAACTTCCGTAAATCCTAAATCATTTTTTTAATTTCGGAAATGAGAAAACAAGTTTGCTCATGTTTTAGCAAGGGCTATACTCACTCTCAATCGAGTTCTTCTTGTTAGTTGTCTTATATTCTTTCATTTATTGAACACTTATTTTAATGAAGCTAGTTTTGTTGATTTAAAAAAATATATATATATGTGTTAATGTGTCGCATATTTTTGTTAAATAGTGGTCCTTGAGAATATCATTCAACTAAAAAAAAAAAGTACAACCAACTCATTGAACAAGTCAAATTAGTGCAATAGTGTTCTCTAAATTAACCATTAATGTGACAATTAGTTTTTTTAAAAAAATTAATTTTAAATATTTAAAAAAAACAAAAAAACCACTATTCGTCTCTATGCTGGAGACTAAGAAAAGGCTCTTTGTCTCAACACTGAAGACAAAGGGGAGGAGAGAAGTTGCGGTTTTTATTTATTTAATTTTTTACAATTAGTACAATCTAGCACAACTAAAAGCCCATTTTGGACCCATTGTATTGAATTTTCATGATTATAAACTCTTCCGTCTTAAATTTGGGTCCTTGTTTGAGAACATTATGATGGGCCTCTTTATCAGAATGATGCCCAATTTTATCAAACCTCAATATTGATTTTACCCAATTTTAATCCATATATACAACCAGGCTTTTTTATTTTTTATTTTTTAAGTAACTACATCCTAACTTATAGATAATACCTGCTCTACATAATTACATCAACATTTTTTTTTTTTTGGGATATGACTCAAACCTTACAACCAACTAAAAAAGTGATATCTCAACATTAAACAAGAGAGTCTATCTTATTGTTACATGACCAACAACAACGGCGAAAAGCATTCGGTTGCGCCCATTATTTCTTAATATTAGCCTCTTAATATTGGCATGACTTTATTTTCTCAGCTTGTATGGTCACCATCTTTAGAGTTTCAGACCATTATATTGTCACCGGTCGAGTGAAAGTAATCTCTTAATATTAAACAAGAGAGTTTATATTTCAATTCGTCATGACAAGATGAACGTCTCAAATAAAATAATCATAATAAAAGATACGTACAAGCTAAGTAACCATGCTTGGCATTGACAATCTATCTGGTCATAGCGCTTTCTAATCCTTAATTGGATTATATTATTTCTTCAAGAAAGGTGACCTAATATAATTAAAATTAACAATACTTTTTGTGAGAACTATCTAGGGTTAGGTTAATAAGTAATAACCAAACCTTTTATATGGGGGCAAGTGGGCAACGTACATCAACGGGTCCAAGCTGTGATTATAAGGTGACTTACTAGTTATAATACAATATATAAAGAAAGTCAATAATTGTGACTTACTAGTTATAATCAAGTCATTATAAGGTGGACCATGGTCCACAATACATTATGGATCGTGGCCACAAAACGCCATCATTTCAATAAGTAAAGAAACGGCTGCCGTCAAGTCTTAACGGAGCTTCGTAAAGATATTATAGTTCATCTCAAAAGATACTACATCGCATTTATTTTTATATTATCAAATGAAATTGTAGTTATATTGAAATGAAACTGTAGTTGTATTGAAAGGAAACTGCAGTGTATATAAAATGAAACTGAATAACAGTTTCATATATTTGAGTGTATATTGTCCAATGAAATTGTAGTTATATTGAAATGATATTCTACTTGTGTTGAAAGGAAATTGCAGTGTATTATAAAAGAAACTGTAGTTGTGTTGAAAAGAACAATTTCACATATTTGAGTGTATAATGTCGAATGAAACTGTAGTTATATCGAAAAAGAACTGTAGTTGTGTTGAAAGGGAACTGCAGTGTATATAAAATGAAATTCAATATATTATGCACACAAAAGTTAACGGCACGGAATGGAGCCATTTCAACCGTTTATTTTCGTTAATCAAAACAACGTCGTTTTAATACATGAACTACAGTACAATCCATTGTGGACCACACTCCACAGTAAAATTTGCGGTTATAATCCGCCTAAACTAATGCCTCACTAACTGTCCAATGGCCTAACCCTAAGCCGTTAATTATGACAACAACAAAAGGATTGGAAAGCACAAAAGGGTTGTCGAGGCAAATTATGCTATGGACCGGATTCACCTTGCAAGGTAGATTGTCCATGTTTATAATTTTAAAATTTTATATTCATAATTTTAGAACTTTATGTCATAATTTTAGATCTCAATATACAAAATTACATTACTCAATATTCACAATTTCTGAACTCTATACTCACAATTTTGTTATATAGATTCAAAAATTGTATTATACTATTGAATATAAAGTTATGAAATTGTGAATATAGAGTTAAAAAAATTATGAATATAGAGTTCAAAAATTGTGAACATAGAGTTCTAAAAGTGTGAACATAAACCTATGTCCACCTTGCAAGGTGGACCCGAGTCCATGACATAACAACCGAGTAGTTGAGCGGTTAGAGTATGATTATAGTTTAATTTGTATTAGAAAGTGACAAGTTCGATTTCTATCAAGACTTTTTTCGGTCTAATACATTATATTGCATAGGGTCTTTCTAATGCGGTTTATGTCTGGAATATTTTGTGAATATAGATTAAAAAATTGTGTTATGCCGTTGAATATAGAGTTCCTAAATTGTGCATATAGAGTTATAAAATTGTGAATATAGAATTAAAAAATTATGAATATATAGTGTTCAAAAATTGTTAATATTGAGTTCTGTAATTTTGTATATTGAGATCTAAAATTGTGAATATAGAGTTCTAAAATTATGAATACGGACATGAATCCACCTTACAAGGTGGACCCGGTCCATGACATAACAACCCTAAGTACACACTATTGAATAGCGAATTTTGAATTTTTCTAGTCATCACAAAAAAAAAAAAAAAAAAAGAAAGAAAAAAGGAAAGGATTGCAAAGGTATAAACTATGCCATATTTGATTAGTAATTAAATGAAAATTATTAAGGTAATGCCGCCCCTACTAAAACTTGTAGGTCAAGTACATATATATTTATATATACTAAAGACCTTTTAGTCTTTTACTTCCCAAAAAGCCCTCTAATGAGACTAGTTCTTTCAAAACAGTCACTCAAAGTTATTGTATAAGGAGAATTAAATTTCAAAATTTTCATATGATGACCAAAAAACAGCAATGCAATTAGGAGATCAGAGGGGAAAAGAGTATTTTTCTTTTTTAAAAATGTGGTTTATAAGCAGCAACTCAAGTACAAGTATAATTAGTAGTTTAATGTTGATTAGTTTTTAGTGATTAGTGATAAGTATTGGTGAAAGAAAAGTGGGTGCCAAAGTTTAGGAGACACAAACGTACAGTAGAAATACAAATAGTAAAGAGGGTAACAGACTGAATTTTAGTTTGGAACATAATTAAAAACATTAAAAATCACAACCAAATAAATTTATGAACATTTATTGTATTGTCAAGTACTGTGTACATCAACTATATTTATTAGCAGTCGAGTTAGACTTGACTTGAAGGCATGGCCTAAAATAACAATATCCAAAAGGCATTAATTTGGGAACAGTACATATTATTTTAATTTTTAAGATAATAATAATAATAATAATAATAATAATAATAATAATCCAAAATAAATTGGAGGTATACAAATTAAAGAGTATATTTGAAAACGTGAAAAACGATTTCTAAAAATATGACTAGTTGAAAAGTAGAAAACTGTGTTTTTTTAGACAATTTTTTTTTAAAAAATATAAATATATTCCTAATAAAATATTAATTATTTTAAATTGATAAATATAATAACTTTGACATAAAAACTTAGAAAAAAAAATATAAAAAGTTAATTCTTTTAGTTTTTAGGTTTTGGGCCAAGCCAAGCTAATACACACATAATTTGGCCTAATTTAGCCCAACTCTAATAGATTGCGTGGACCACGGTCCAAAAACAGAATTGTTATACCATGAATCGGGGTCCACCTTGCAAGGTGAATTTGGGTCCTAAACAATATTAAATTGTGTATTTTTAGTATTGAAATTGTAAACTGTCAGAATGTAAATTGTGTTTCTAAGTTAAAATACATAACAACTGTGCTAAATTTTAAAAAGATTAAATTGTGTATTTTAGTATTGGAATTAATTACAGTATTTAAAAGGAACTTGTGACTACAAAACAAGGTAATTAATTACATAAATACAATCAACGACTGACCAATATAACCGTTAAAATAACAAGTATATGAGAAAAATATAAAGAAAATATAGAGAGAATTTAAAGAGAGTAATTTTTTTTAATTTTTTTTTTTGGAAATAAAACCAACTCAGAGAATTAGATTAACAGGAAAAAGTGATAAATTCAATGAGGAATAATAGACCTCCAGACAATAGGATCAGACTGAGAGCTTGCAAGCTGCAGTCCAAGCTAGGGAATGAGCTAACACGTTTGCTGATCAACGAATATATATATATATATATATGTATATATTCAACCAAAGACTAAAAATGAAAATATTAGGCATTTTTCAAAAATTTCCTTGTTCGAATTTTTAAATAGACCCTTAATATTTCATTTCATGTTTTAATGAATTAATTAGTGACCTAAAAATGTTAGTAAAAAATGTAAATCTTGTTTGCAAATGAATAGTGGGATTTGATTGGAAATCACATTTCACTACATGAATATACGATTTATAATGTTTTTTTTTTTAATATTATTTACACTAAATGCGTTTATCAAATAATGCGATTCAAGACATAAATTTTTATATTTATTAACTACATATAAATTAATTAACTTTATTACAAGTTCGATTATGGACAATTTGGATTAGTTCATCGGACATGAAATCACAATAAATAGTACAAATTTAATATACAAAATTTGATTAATATAACATTAATAATTTTTTCTATTTTCAAAAAAAAAAAAATTCTAAAAAAATAACGTGTGAGGTGTTAAGTGTTTGAGAAAAATAGCAATTTTCATCTTATATTTATATAAATGTGTGGAAAGTGGTTAAAAGTCACACAAAGAGCCAATGTATGTCATCGCTTCCATTGAAACTAGAATCTCATAATCTCTTATATATGTGGGAGAATCACTACATGCTATTTAAGCACAAGGAGTTTGTTAGTTAATATAAGAACAAAAGTATAATTTATAATTCTCAATCATTAAAGTGTTTGTTAATATCTATGAATCAACCAATCTTACATAATTATTATTGTTACCGGCCTGTTTAGTCAAAGGAGGAAGGAGAAATGAGTAAAATGACAATGTCGTCAACCTCTCTCTACCGCTCTCTCATGGAGAAACAGAAACTATAACAACAAAACGGTTTTTCAAACGGGAGGAGGGGAGAAGAGAGTGGAGACACGACAAAAAACTGCAACAAACATCATCGTCTTCCTCAGCATCTATCATTAAAAAGACAAAATCTTGACAGTGAAAAAAATGGCATTATTGTTTTCACAATTCTGAGAAACCTCTGCCATTCCCGACGACGTTGATTCTCTGATTCCCTTTTCTGGGATCAGAGAATCCTCGCCCTTCCTTCTCTCCCCCTCCTCATCACTTTCCTTCTCTTTTCGCACCTCATAATCCTTTGCACAAGAAAGCTAAGGGTTTTGAGGAGAAAAAAGAAGGGATTTTTTTTTTTGTTGTGATGATATGAGCTTTTAATATAATTACAGTTTGATCATCATATATATCGAAGGGAAGGGGAGGAGCTATTAGCAGGTTCAATTCGCTGTTTTCTTGTTCAAAAATAGTTACCAAAGATTGAAGCTTTTTTGTTTGTTGAATTTAGTGCCAATATAATATAATATAATGGTTATGTCTCATTCGGATGGAAAGATGGAGGGGTGGCTTTACCTCATCCGCCTCAACAGGCTTGGCCTGCAGTATTGTCGCAAACGATACTTCATTCTTGAAGATAACTGCCTCCAGAGCTATAAGGCAGTCCCCACTACTGCAACAGATCTAGAGGTACCCCCAACCACCACACACCATGCATATTATATTGTTGTTTATAAGGTTAACGGGTTAGAGTTTTAAGCACTAAATTGTTATTATTATATCAGATTTAATTTGGGTCGTATTTATGATATGGGTCGTGGGGCTAGTATGTTAGAGTTTTAAGCACTAATATAATATGCTATTATTGTATCTGGTTTGGGAGGTCGTGTCATGAATTGTTGTTTAAGGTTAACGTGTTTGAGTTTTAAGCACTAATATGCATGCTATTATTGTATCTGGTTTGAATTGTATTACGGGTCGTGTCTCAAATTGTTGCATAAAGTTAACTGGTTAGACTTTTAAGCACTAACCAGTTATTATTGTATCCGTTTTGCATCCTATTTATAGGTAGTGTGTCTAATTGTTGCTTAAGGTTAAGGGGTTAAAGTTTTAAGCACTAACCTGCTATTATCGGGTTTGGGTTGTATTTACAGGTCGTGTCTCGAATTGTTGCTTAAGGTTTGCTATTATTGTATCTGGTTTGGGTTGTATTTACTGGTTGTGTCTCAAATTGCCCTTAATCTATTGATGGAATGGCTTATAGAATATATTTGACATTTCTAGAAGTTGTATGTATACCACATGAGTCATGACAATATGAAACTGGGCAATTTTCTTGGCAGGAGCCATTGAGAAGTGCAATAATAGACTCCTGCATCCATGTTCAAGACAATGGAAGGGAGAGCTTCCACAGAAAAGTATGTGACTACCTAATTAAAGACATACATACAACTTTAAGCTGTAAATTAAAAAACAAACAAAAAGTTTTTGTTTCCCCTTTGAATCCTTCTAACATTTTTTATGGATCCTTACAGGTGTCCTTCACTTTCACCTTGTGTAACACCTCTAACCATGATGATCAACTCAAGGTATGTGCTTCTTCTATAAACAATCCAAAAGTTCACAATAATGTTCAGTGGAGTGATAAACCAGAGATTTTGCATGTTTTGTAGTTTGGAGCAAATAGTCCAGAAGAGGCTGCAAGATGGATCCGGTGCTTAAGAGATGCTGCAATTAACCCAGAAAAGAATTTAAGGGCACCTGCAATAAGAAAATGGCAACCTTTCAGGTAACAAGAATGAGAAAGGAATGAAATGGAAGTGAAAAAGTATATAATTTACAGTATTGCTGATGTTTATCCTTTTGTGATCAGTTTTGGGTATCCTGCATAGTTCTTTTTTTTTTTTTTTATCAGATTCAGTAACTTAGGGCTGTGATTATCTTGGTGTGTGCAGTTTGAGTGTTTCGAATAGGATGTCCCGAAAGCAGTCCATAGACTGGAATGATGCATCTTCTACGCCCGTGGATGCAATGACATCTGATGTTGTTGGTCCTTCTCCATGGAAGATATTTGGAATTCAAAATGGTGAGTACAAAAAGGAATTGGTTTTTTTCATGTTCTTCGGAATGAATTTATACAGTTTATGTCACTGCTGTTGCTTGTTCAGGTTTACGGCTATTCAAAGAAGCAAAAGATAGGCATTCAAACGGGAAGGTTTGTTGATCTGTTTAACATTCCATTTCCATCCCCTACTTTCTGATATCTGTGGATGTTACGTTATACTTGATGATGAAATGTGTTGCTGTTTTCAGCACTGGGATGGCCATCCAGCAATAATGGCTGTTGGGGTAATTGATGGAACCTCAGAATCCATTTTCAAAGCCCTCATGAGTCTTGGCCCTTCAAGATCAGAGTAAGACTCTGTAAATTGCATCTTTAAATCCTTTTAAACTTATAATGAATTTCAGATTCTGAAAACAAATGTCTTATGTGGATCATTGGAATGGTGGTTTTTTGTGCAGATGGGACTTTTGCTTCTCTAGGGGCAGTGTGGTTGAGCACCTTGATGGACACACAGATATTATCCACATCCAACTAACCAACCACTGGCTACCATGGTTAGACGACTTTTGAGTAACGAAAACAGTTGAATTTAGCCTTTGGTTCTTGCTTCAAGATCAATTTTTTCTGCAGGGGGCTTAAACGAAGAGATCTGCTGCTGCGTCGTTACTGGAGAAGAGAGGATGATGGCACATACGGTATTGGCATTCAAGAAATGTGAAGTTCTTTCCACTCGTTTTAGTAACATAACGGCTAACACGACTATTCTATTCTCTGGTGTTTGATGCAGTAATCCTTTATCATTCTGTCATCCACAGTAAATGTCCACCCCAAGAGGGATATGTTCGCGCCACTGTTAAAAGTAATGTAATCTTTAACCCTGGAAGTTGAGCAGTTAACCTCTTTCTCATAATCAATGCGATTTTGTTTGGTTTGAAATGATTCAGGTGGTGGACATGTTATAACTCCGGTAAACCAAGGCAAATCGAGCACTGTAAAACACATGCTTGCTGTTGATTGGAAGTCCTATCTGAGAAAAACGACCTCGAAATCCATAACCATTTGCATGCTTGGGGGAATTGCAGGTAATTCTTCTGTTCATTATGATAAAACACCAGTTCTAATGTTCTATATCAGTTTTCACTTGAACTTTGCATGGAATCTGTTGCAGCACTGAGGGAGATGCTTAAGGCTAAATCTGGAAGCTACTTCTTAGACCCTGATATGGATGAGCTAACAATAGATATTCAGTTGCCTGTTAGCGAGAAAGAGGAGATTAAGAATGAAGTTGTTGTTACTGAGAGGACTGAAGAGGATACTACCGAGAAATACCCTTCAGCTTGTTCGAGTATCGTGGAGCTGGACGATGTGGCTGATGAGTTTTTCGATGTTCCTGAAGCATCAGACGACGAACATTCTGACCTAGGATGGCCTAGGAGCACAACCCCAGAGTTCCAAGTGGTACTTACTCTCTTGTCTGAGATAACTAAACTAAAGCCTTAGTTGTTTGATTTATTGTTAATTTATGGCATTTGAGATCTTGTTCACATGCACAGGAAACACATCCACCGAAACTATCTTCTGCTGCGTGTTTTGTCAGAAAATTGCAGGATCTTGCAGGTTAATTAGTCTCCTTTGATCTAACAGATGTTTGTGATGGTTTGTTCTAAAGAAAAAAAAACTGTTCAAAATTGCAGTTCAGAAGAACATTCAAGAAATTGTCGGGGGCGAAGAAGGTGCCAAAGGCTGCTATGGTTGCACTCTTCCAAAAGACGCGAGTTATAACATGCCTTGCAGTTGGGCTGCTGCTGATACATCGTCGTTTTTAATCCGAGGAGAGAAGTATCTCCAAGACCATTCAAAGGTGCCTCTTCTTCTTAAGCCTTAAGGATTATTAAGGATATCATGTTTTTGCTGTCATCATTTCCCTGCTTCTTTAAGAAAATGGCTAATCTAAATTTCATTTTTTTTTCAGATCACAGCAAAAGGCACATTGACACAAATGGTTGGTGCAGACTGGCTACAATCTGAGGTTCGCGAAGATAATCTTGCTGCTCGCCCCGGGAGCATTGTGCAGGTATCTGTTCATGACTATTTCCTGTCAGGGCTATGCTGTTTTCGACACGATCAAACCTTATACATATCTTACTCCAATTTTACGCGGTTTGTAGAAATATGCAGCACAGGACAGACCAGAATTCTTCTTTGTGGTCAACATTCAGGTAACTATTGCTGCTGAACATTCATTACAAGCAGAAAAAAACCAGAAATTTGACCATACTTGGTTGCAAATATCAGGTTCCAGGAGCAACAAGATACTCCCTTGCTCTATATTACATGCTGAAAACTCCTCTAGCAGAAAACCCTTTGCTCGAGCGCTTCGTCAATGGGGATGATGCCTTCAGGAACTCAAAGTTTAAGCTCATTCCATACATCTCTAAGGTCAGTACTTCTCAGTATCTGCAACTCTGAAACAGATACTGCATTGTAACAGAGTCAGTAGTAAAATTTTCTGGTTGTTTCTTTAGGGATCATGGATAGTGAAACAAAGTGTGGGCAAGAAGTCATGCTTGATTGGACAAGCACTTGAAGTGAATTACTTCAAGGGCAAGAACTACTTGGAGGTATATGTAGCTTGCATTTTATGTCATATGTTTGGATCTTCCATTTGCAGAAAACTATGATTAAACCTAGAAAAAATGTTTCTTGGTTTTCAGCTTGATGTTGATGTTGGATCATCCACAGTTGCAAGGGGAGTTATCAACCTTGTTCTAGGCTACTTGAACAATCTTGTTATAGAAATGGCATTCATAGTACAGGTTTCAGACGAACGAACGAACGAGTTTCAGTGTTTTATTATTTCTCGACTTTTATGACATATTCACTACTTATCTTTATGATCTTTGTAGGCGGACACAGCAGAGGAGCTCCCCGAATACTTATTGGGAACGTGTCGGCTTAATCATTTAGACGCGTCGAAAGCGGTTCATACTAAAAGTATTAGCTAAGAAGAAGACTCTCCCTCAGGGCTAACCCTACTGGACTACACACAAGGGCAAAAATGGGTAGAGTATTAGTTTTGAGGAAATTGCATTTTTTTGTGAAGTTGAATGAATTTTTGAACAATTATGATTTTTGGAATGTATAATTGTTTGGCCTAATAAAAATCTTTCCTTCTTCGTTGTATATTGGTTCTCACAAATGCCATTTCCGCTTGTAGAGTTATATAGTACATTGATATGATAATGTATTAAAGTAAATATTATGCTAACACTCATGTGAGTTCTTGCAAAATAAAAATTACTTTGCTCAAAACACTAAGAATTCTATTCAGACACAAAATCAAGATTTGGGAGTAGAGATTGGAAGTCTATGTTAAAAAAAAAAAATTGATGTTGACATTTTTACTGGGACTCACGGGATGAAGATAATTTATTATCACTTGTCACTAAAAATAAGGGAGTAGGCCAAAACCTTGTGGTTTAGTGGCACCAAGTTATACTTCCATATGGGAAGTTGTGAGTTTGAGTCTCAGAGGATGCGATATTGACTCTTTGTGCTTCAGTAGGTTGAACAGATACTGCATTGTAACATCCCATTATTCAGTTTCATTTCATTTTATACGACTAAAAAAAAATTAGATGCACCGCAGAACGTAACAACTATTGTTTATTTTTATTAAAGAAAACGATGTTATTTTGAATCATGATCTAATGTATAACGATTCGCCTAGAATCTAACACTAATAACCAAATAATTTTTTTGGGCTGCAGCACAAATACATATTTCAAAAGTCTAAAGGGTTTGGACTACCCAAGCCCCCTTGTCAAGCCCAATTTTACCAAGAAATTAAATTTAATTCCAACAAAATTTGCATCTAAAATAAAAATCTTGAACATTAATAATTAAAAAAATTGAAAATTATGCTTTTTTAGGTCTCACGTGAATGCTACCGCTCTCTCTCCGGCGCATATAACGGCAGTCACGATCGCCGATCGTGATTTTTATTTTTTCCCAATTATTTTTCATCCGTTTGCATGTCACCATCATCTACTCATTAATTTAAATTAAAAGTAATAGTTATTAATGTTAATTAATTACGCAACAGCACATGGTGAAACGGTGTTGTTGCGGGGCAGCTCACCTCTTACAGGACACCATGTCGTACTAAGAGAACACATTTGGTACTATAATCTTTTCTTAGTGTTCCATCACTTTGCTCTTTACATGTACTATACACCTATATTTATATTTCGTATTTAACTCTGAATGGACTTGACAATGAAAGCATATGTTTCATCTCAACTAAAAACATAAACTGATAGAAATTATACATTTATGTGATTATATGCTCAACATGCGAATCATTGTCTTTTTTTTATGACGCAGAAATTTGAATTCATAACCTTTGATGTAGGGTTGACTCTGATACCAAATTGAAGTATATGTTTCATCTCAACTATAAATTTAAGCAGATAATTAAATTATACATTTATGTTTATATATTATGTGCTCAATAATAACCATTATAGTTGAACATTATGAGTTTAATTCTTTTTTTTTTTGAGAGGGTTGTCGTAAATAATGGAGCAGAATTAAAACTTGATTGGATCAATTTTACGAGATACGCTTGCCGGTTAAGATTAATGGTGTCAGGGTTTGTCACCTGGTCCATCCGGTAACTCTGTCGGCGAGAATGTGTCGGCACCGACACGCCAGATTTCGTTCCGGTCATCTTCCATTGCAGCATTTCTTTTTCTTCCATTTTATTTTATTGCTCAACATTTTTCAGAGGTTGATAAAATTTTGAGCACTACTCTTGAATTTTAAATCAGTTTTTTGGCTTTTCCCCTGGCTATGCAGACGTGTATTGTCAATTCTACCGTCGTGCCTTATTTAATTTGAGCATTCTAAAAATGTTTATTTGATAAATGATAGCAAATTTGGTTCACTTAATAAATTTTAAAGAAATAGGGATCATATTTGATATCTCATAAGTCATAAACAATCGAGTAAACTAAGAATAAACTATTTGGTCCATTAAATGAATAAACTTCAAGAATTATATTTTAGTATTTGGTTAAATTAAAAAATCAAAATGCAATAAGCATTCAAAAGACAAACTTACTCTCCACACTGTCCCCCCCTCCCCCCATTCCGTGTGGTTATATGGTGGCTCTAGGTGTGTAATTTTAATTTCTTCTTAAGCTGCGTGATTTTCATTATTAAAGTGCGTGATTTGTATGTTTAAGGTGCATGAGTGTTGAAACGTATGGCGAGTGAACTTAAAGATTAAGGTGCATGATTTTCCTTCTTAAGGTGCGTGAGTTGTTGAAACTTAAGGTGCACCATTTTAAAACCTTAGGTGCGTGGTGTGTGTTTTTAATGTGTGTGTTTTGTATACTTAAGGTGTGCAGTTTGTGTACTTAAGGTGCGCATTGTGTTCTCAACTAAAATGCACCGCGTGGTTTGTATTATTAGCTTAAGGTGTGTAAGTGTAAACCGGGTGCCACAAAACCACATGATCTTTAGCAATATGCAGTTAGTTTTGAGGATTTTTTAATTTATTGAATTTTCCGTTTGAACTTTGAAGTCGAGGGTGGAGATGGAACCGTGAAAGAAAACGATGAAGGGGAGTGCCGAGTGCGGGTGGTAAATGATCACTAATGCACGTGAGTTAGAACCAAGAATATTGAAATTTGGCATACCTCACGCCAGCTTGATCTTGACCCTTCAACTTTCAAACCACGGCTTTGATACTGCTCCTCACTATCCACTCAATTCAACCATCAAATACCGCTACTTTAATTTTTATGTATATATATAAATGGAAACACAAATTAATGCAGGAATGCAATTTAAGATATTAATAATATTTTTTGTGACAAATATTTTCTACAAAGTATTAAATTATTCGATGTTATGCTTAATATATAGGTATGTGATCTAATTTATTATATATTTGTTTCTATTGAAGAAAATATAATTTCTTTGAAACGAATTCGAAGTTCATATATTTTTACCTTTTTAACCGTGTTGACAAATGTATTTATATACAATACGAATATACGACAAGCGGTATTTTGTACAATGGAGTAGTGTTCTATTTCCTCATCATCACCTTTTCTCTTCTCCCTTCTATATTGTCTTCACTTGAATATATGTCTTTGTCCATAGTGCATAGTCCATCGAACTTTCGTCAATGTACCAGCAGTTTCGCACAACATCTCACCAGCCTCGCTCGTAATGATTGTTCAACTTTGATCCCAGACCAGTCAATTGTTCAATTCATCGCATTAGGCCTATTTTGAGATCATAACTAATAACAAAAAAAAACAAAACAAAATTTATTTTTGGAATATATGTATATAAAATAATGTGTTTTTTTAAAAAAAAAATCTTGTGATGGTGTTGTGTATAATTTTGTTTCTCCTAAGGCAGAAGTACAATGAAGTTTGGTAGAAGGTAAAGAAAGAGTGACATTATGGGATGGCGCATGTGCAATGGTCACACTCCATGAGCCGTCGGTGCAGATTTGTTATTTTCGGACTAACAAACACACAATTGTCTGTCATTGTCGTTTCAGTAAATCAAGCATTAATTTCCTCCCTTTTTTTTTTCTTCATTTTTTCAGTCTCACATGGGCCCACACCCCTACCTATACCATTAACCATGGTTTATATGTCATCAATCCTTATACCATTGACTAGAGTTGATAATGCACTATGCCACTGTGAATGTGTATCGGTATATGTGTATGCGGCTTATGGTGTGAATTTTTGTATCTTGTATTATGAAATTCTGTACTTTAAGAGTATGAATTTTGTATCTGAAACAAATTAATAAATGTCTTATGTTATGAATATTTGTGTTTTGTGTAGTGAAATTTTGTGTCTATGAACATAACTCATGTACCTAAATCAAATTTGAAAAATATATAACATGCGTATGTGTCTTGTGTTATGATTTTTTGTGGCTTGTGTTATGAAATTATGTACATTACGGGTATAAATTATGTACCTCATCATTTCAATTCAGTGCATGTAGTTAACAATTTTTGTACTTATAAACAAATTGAAGGCACATAACATAGTAATTACAGACACATAACATGATAACTACAGACACATAATTAAATTGTTAACTGCATGTACAAAATATGTTAACTGCAGATACATAATGCGTTAACCAACATATTATGTGTATGCAGTTAACATATTCTGTATCTGCAGTTAACAGTTCATGTGTTTGTCGTTATCATGTTATGTATCTCCAATTTGTTTATATGTATATTGTATAGAAACGATTAACTACAAGTACATAATGTTTCAACTAGAGGTACATAATCTGAATGTTATTTTTGGATTAGGGTCCACAATACCCAACACTTGTTATACAATGGTACGTCCATCTTGCATTGTTGACCTTGATCCAAAAATTATGTGTCAGCAGTTGATATATTATGTACATATTTATGTACATATAGTTAACCATTTATGTATTTGTAAATAAATTGAAAGCACATAACATGTTAACTATAGACATAGCTACATATACAAATAACTGTAGGTACAAAGTATATTAACTGAGACACATAATATGTGAATAATATATTATGTATATGCATTTAATATATTCTGTACATACATTTAATAATTTATATGTTAGTAGTTACCATTTTATGTGTCTGTAGTTAACATATATATTATGCATCTTTAATTTATTTATAGTCACATAAATGACTAACTGCATGTACAAAATATGTCAATTGCAAACACATAATAAACTCTGCTTATTTCATAGTGGATGAGGACAAAATGCAACATCACATGCAATTTCGAAACAAAATGACGGTTGATTTCATAGTAAATATTGAAAACCAGATAACTAGTGAGTTGATGGAGTTTGCAAAACAACATATGATGTTTTAAATATCATATGAGAAGATGTTTGAGCATTCATATAAGGAGAAATGTCATCATGAGAGATCGATAAGACGATAATAATTGTTCGAGCACCCCTCCCTTTTGATTAAAAAAATGATATAAGGTTAGTCCATTACTAAACAGTCAAAGCATAATTTGTGTTTAAAAAATTTCATAAATAATTTGTTAGTGACGTGTATGTGCTTCCAAAATTGGATCAATTAATGAATAAAGAACAAAATAACAGAATGAGATTTATTCAAAATTTCCCCCCAAAAAAATAAATTAAATAAATAAGGGATTTAAGGAGGTTAAGTACAATTAAAGAAAAGAAAGTGAATATCCCACATGCATGGGTGGCCCACAACACGGTCTTAGATCATGTTGCCCAAAACATGAACGTTATGTACGGTCTCTTTAAATTATCATTATTAGACAATTAAATATCAAATTAAGGAAGATCTTGTCTTTTTAATGATAATAAATATCAAATTATTTTTTTTTTTTTAAAATCGCAGACAGTCACCTGACCGCTGTCCTAAATTAGTAGTTGGCACTGCCACGCTGGCATCTTCTCACTGTGGGACCCACCGTCGAAGTGTTACGTGGCAAAGTTCAATTTGTGCATTAAACTATTATGTTATGAATTTTTTTATTTTGTGTCGTGAAATTCTGTGTCTATGAACACAAATTATGTACCTATATTAGATTTGAAAAATAAGTAAATATATATAGCATTCATATGTGTCTTATGTTATGATTTTTTGTGTCGTGTGTTCTGGAATTCTATACCTCATCTTTTCAATCTAAGTGGTCCATAATGCTATGCTATGTGCCTCGTGTTATGATTTTTTGTGTTTTGTGTTATGAAATTTGGTATCTTATGAGTATAAATTATGTACCTCCCGACGACGTTTTAATTCAGGGATCCATAATACAATGTTGACCTGGTCCATGATATAAATATTAGAAAACATTAAATGCATCACACATACAGTTTTTGTCATGACATTAGGAGATAAGACATTTCCTCAAAATTGTTAATAGAATGACTATTTTGATTGTACTATTAGCTTGTGTTTGGTTAATGGCGTTAGGGACAAAGAATGAGAATGAAAGCCATATATATTATTTGGTTGATAAATTTTTAAGCACAAGTTTAATATTTGATTGTCACGGTAAGTCATTATATAATTTTAATCAGATATCATTCTATTAATTTAGTTGTATCCCTCCTTATTTCATTACTTCCTCATTTCATGGCCTCTTCACTCATCTTCCTTATTTCATTACTTCCTCATTTCATTGCCTCTTCACTTTCCTCGCTACATTGCATACTCATTACATTGTCACTCTTAATATCAATTGTTTTTATTTTTATTTTTGTATTTTTAAAACCTTTAATTTGATTATAGGATTGTCATACATAACCAACAATTAATATTGATAATAATTTCAATTTTACTTTACTACCAAAATACAAAATACTAGGACCAAATGTATATTTTTTGATAAAAAATATTAAAAATTGTCTGTTGTCTATAAATTTAAGACTAAAAATGAAATTAAATATAAAATATAATAAATAAAAATAAAATTAATATCCGATTTTACGTTATGTTTACCGACGGCAGCATAACGTGCTGAAGGCCTGAAGGGACCCACCGAACGTGACTGCGTGAGGATTATAAGAGGCTTGCACGTTTGTGACTTCAGAAGTGCGAAATTACTGGAACACCCTTGATATTATTTTTACTGCTAAATTCAAGATTAATCAATGCTCAGCTGTCTTTTCCGCTAACAAAACTGATAAGATATATTTCCCGACAATTTTTTTTAAAAATAATATGCTTTTTTTATATTATTATTTTTTTTTTTATAAATTTGATTGATACTCCGTACAATATTTAGACTATAAACCACATTCGAATTTGTAACGTCAAATTAAGTCCGAATTATTGGTGGGTAAAGTAAATTTTAAAATAAATATTAATACAATTTAATACTTCACTTGCCACTATTTGAGAACGTGCTAAACCGCACTAGAAAAATTTTGTGCAAGGGTTTAATCAATAAACTGTTGGTAAGAATTGAACTTATGACCTTTAGATATAGTAGTCATGATCTACTCACTCGACTACCAAATGACTACGTAAAAAAAAAAAAAAAACTAAATAGCTGACCGACTCAAATTGAGAATAGTAATAGACAAATCCTACATAAGGAATTAAATTTTGAACCTTATGATTATCAAATCAACTGTTCGAGTGCCCGACCAATTTGGCTAAGATTGTCGTGATTATTAATATATTTTTTACTAGGTTATTGAATGAGGCTTTTTTTTTTGTCCGGGTAAAGAAAAGAAAAGTGCTATTATAATATTCATATGGTAATATATTTCCTGTAAATTACAATTCAGTATTGGTATAAATATCGACTAAAGATTTATTAGCAAAAACTATTATACAATAGAATCATGTTAAACTTCCTCTATTTTTCAATATATATATATATTTACAGTTAAACTTAAGAACACTTTGTACTTGTAAAAATGCTTTAAATATTCAATCTTTTCAATTTAGTATGTCATTTAACTTAGTAATATCAATGAGGATGTTAGATAATGAAACATTGCGAGAAAATAACCATTTTCCTATGCAATAATACCCACAATTGTACCATCAAATTAAACTCAATTCTATTTCACAAGTGATAGAGAAATGATTAGGTTTGTTCATGGCATATTAATAATGATGACAATTGAGTGGCTAAATTGAAATGTCTAACGCACATTGTTGTTTAATTTTTTTATTTTTTTATTTTAACTTAACAGCTAGTCAAAGGCTTTCAAGGTAATAGCAAATTAAAGAGTCAAAATATGATTGAGAAGAATCGTGAAATTAGAGAGTGATCCGTACGCAATAAATTAATAATAAAGGTGAAGTATGAGAAAAATTATTTGAACTCCCACTTTCATATTGTTTGTGTCATTAAAGAGATTTTAAGAAGGGATAGAGAGACAAATAGATGTGTTGACTGGATGACGGATAAACGTGGACAAGGTTAGGCCTTACATATTTGATGTCGGCATGAGCCACTTTTGACTACATTGGTGTTGGTATATATGACCATGCCTCTTGTAATCTTGGACCGATTTCATGTTCGTTTATATTGGTATGATTAATTTATTCCATTTGATAAAGTGGACGCGATTATTTGAGAAGTTGAACTTGACACAGCTCGAAATAAAGATCCAATTAGGACTCAATTCGTCATCTTGGCTAAACAACATTATTGCATTTGAAAGGCTCATAATAGGTACCAATTTCAAGGGGGTGGGTTTGAAGCTCAGTGGAGGCATATTGACTATTTGTGCTTTAATAGGTTGGGAAAGTAGTTATGAGCAGATACTGCATTGTAACAGAATCAGTAGTGCTCAAAAAAAAAAAAAAAACTCGATCATATATATTATATTATTATGTAATTAAGAGACAACTACTTAGTTGTTAGAGATGCAATTAAATTTACTAACTAATTATAGAAAAGGCTACATGTCACTTTCCACTAGGCCGGTAAGTAAGCAAAACAATGATTTGGTGTAATAGTCACAATCAACAAATTTGGGCATGCCTAGCCTGTATCTCACTTGTACATTTTTATTTTTGTCTTTAATTAATTTCTTTTTTCCATTTTTATTAATTTATTACTTATATTATATGATCAATTATATTAATTAGTTGCTAGCTAGCTAGTAGAGGTGCCCAATGAGTTGCTCCATGCCTTGATCCAGATCAGCATTGTCATGTGCTCTTGCCATAAGTTTCAAACCATGATCTCATTCCTTTTGTTTTATACATTTTTGTGTCTCTAATTTCTTAAATATCTCCTTCTTCCAATTATAGTACTCACTCACTCTCCCACGTCTAGTGGCCAAGCTAGATATATAAACAAATTAAATATCACACAATAAATTTATGTGTATTGGTTGATGATAAAATATATAAAAGAAAATTTGTGTGTTGGAATATTTAAAACGGAAATAAAAAGATAAGTATTGCGTGATGATATTTGATTTGTTTGTAAGAAGAGTGACAGTGAATGGTTATCTTCTCGCGTGAAATTTTGCTATAATAGGGTTATAATGATAAGCTGGTCAAGATCCGAGCCCTTTAATACTATTGAGCTACTTATAGCTGGCGGTTGGTTCTCCTTAACATGTAGTCAGTTTGTAATGGGTAATGGTACATTATTGGTACATAGACCAAAAATTTTCTACCGTATGATGTGGCAATATATAAGTATATTTCCTCTGCTTTGATACTCATGATTAAACACTTACAATTACACCAAAAGTTATAACTAGTTGCAAAAGCACAACTTTATTCATTTATACTTACATTATAGTCAACATCACGCTTCAATGGAATAGAATGTTGAACTCAACTCACCAAATCGTCACCCAATACAATCCTAGTCGAGTTGAGTAGTCGTTGGAGTTAGGTCCTTGGAGTAGGCTATTATCTATGGATCATGGACGGATCCCAAGAATATAACATGTGCCTATAGATTAGAATAAAGTGCCTTCATTAGATTGTAATAACCTATTCAGCTTAATTCAGGTCATTATATTATATTTTTATTACATTACTTTATAATTATATAAAAATTTTACATTGCCAAGTTATATGTGGTATGCTTTTTGTTTGGTCATTGCACTTTTCTTTTAATATTTATATCAAAACATTTATAATTTTTATTGAATACAAGACATGATATATAAGTAACAATAAAAATTATCATCCGATCATAATTGCACATTGTTAGGCATATTATTTTTTGACTGACGAGCAAAATCCGCTGTCAATATTCGAGAATGTGGACTACGTAAATTTAGTTTCTGTGTAATAATTTATAAACCACATATTATAATTAAAGCTATTAAAAAAATTATGTACAATGTACTCGACTGCATTGGCTACAATATTTTATTTTTTTTATTTATTTTGGTGGTGAAAATTTGGAGATAAAGGTGCAGCGTCGTGGGACAAAATGCACTTGTATTGGACATCACATATGGGATTTGTCTTTATCATTAGGTTCATGTTTAATTTAATTCTTCCTTTTCTTTGAAGTGAAGAGATTGCAAAGCTAACTATTCATTTTAAAAATAATTTTTTGGGAGTGAAATAAATATTACCATGTGTCCATGTCTATACAAATTTCAACTTAGATACTTATATAAAATGCTGATGGTACATAATAATTTTAAATTTAAGTTTTAATATAAATTTAACTTGTGTTGTACTTACATTTGACGAAGATTGAAGAACGGCACCAATTCACCACTAGAGAACACCAACTTAGCTAGCAGAGAGGCCTGAGAGTAGCACCACTGTACTTGACCTACCATGATTGAAAGAATGATCGACAAAATATGATTAACTTTTTGTTGAGAAAGTTACAATTAACGATAAAAATTCTATTTAATATAATGTGTTGTGATTAGTTTAACTATCAAAATAACCATCTTTTTGCCTGTAAATATACATATACCGTGTAGGTCAGGGTACTTTACCTAGTCGCTAGGAAAACCATACTAAATGTGAGTGGGCTACATGATTTGCACTTTTGCAGTGTGCTGCCACTTTCCAAATACTGTGTATATAGGTAGATCACTTAAATAGAAAATTAAAAATAAAAAAAAATAGAATAAGAATAATAACTCCAAAAGGGGTGACTAAGTGGGTGAAGTATAACTTTTATATTTGAATATCATGAATTTGATTATTGTTAACATCCAAGCTTGTCGCAAAGGATTTTTTTAATATAGTTACCTCTCCTTGCGAAATAGAGATTCACCCTGTACACAACCTCAATTAATGATGGTGGGTTTCTCTTATATAAATTTTATTGAGGTCACTTTTTTTTTTTTTTCTAATTTTTTTAAGAAAAAAAGAACAGAAAGAGGAGAGGAGTCTTTTTTTTTTTTTTTTTTTAAGAAAGTGATCCATTGAGTGTAATGCAAGTTAGATAATAGGTAAAGAATGCATGAATCCATCCACATCCTCAATCTAAATACTTATATTTTTATATGAAAAGCATAAATTACTCCGTACAATATACTTGCGTACATATACATTATATTATACATACAGTAAAGTATGCATGCATATATACAGGCATCTTTTTTTCACTTTTATATATTATGTATATTCATCACAACATATTTAGTTTGCAAAATAAGTTTGAATCATGATAACATTTTTAAGAATATATCTACTTTAATTTGTTGTTTTTAGTATATTTTATTCTTGAGAATATTGTTTTCGAGATTGAGTTATAAGTTATTCATGAAGAGTCTTAATTAGTATAATATTATTCATGAAATCTTGTGAATAATTTCTCTTTCTTTAAATATTATAATATAATTTCTAAGATTTATTCCTTCAACAAAACAATAAATTAGAATCTTATTACATTTTTTTAACTATCGAGCATATAATAATATATAAAAATATAAACGTGCAATCTATGTAGTAATCTAGATGTGTTTATTAGTAGAGATGAAATATATAATTCAATTTGTTATTATAGTCAAGTTGTTGTTAGTGTGTAATTGTGTATATATGAGGTATGGAGTAGATAGTTAAAAAGATGATAATTAAAAGTATTAAAATAAAAGTTTGTGTAAAAGAGTGTGTTAATTAAAGAGAGGGCAAATTTTGTATTGATAATTGATTAGTCCTGAAATTAGGCTTTCAGCTGTAAAGTTCAATCTCTGTAACTTTTTTTACTTTCAAATGTGCATTTTATATTCCATATTAGTGACTTATACTTCTTAATATAATGATCCTTATTGAAAGTAAAATTGAATTAAATTGAAAAGTATAACATTAGGGATCACTATTAAAATAATCGTTATACGGATCATATGCGACATTGTTATTATTAGGTAGGGTTGATGTTAATATAATATCACCAATCTACGTCAGTCAGTAATAGGTGAACGACTTAGGTTCAAGACAAATAAGACCAAAGACTTTAGGAGTTACGCAACATAGCATAGACGGTCAACATGCTTGACCCAATGTCACTCGATACACCTAACTGACCTAGCCGCTAGATTGGAGTATGTGTGGAGTTTGTTATAATTGTCTTATATTCTCACTATTAGCATCTCATATTATTAAGAAATCCATTATTGAACACACCTCGTTAGTATAGGACAATATAAATACTACAAGTAGACTTATTATTATTATTATTATTATTATTATTAAAAGTTTAAAATATTCAGATAATACAGAGTAGCTTTTTCTTGGACAGTAACTGTAATGCATGTGCCGAAGTGTTCGAACATTTATCATGGCCCAATTATTACTCCGTACAAATTTTAACTTACCATATCAAACAAAATATTACCATGTATACATTATACTATACAAAATGTTTCTTTTAATATAGAAATTAATTGATTAAATAAATAATGATGAAAACACCAATAAAGAACATAACTTCTTGGCTATATAAGGCTGGCCGATTAAGTTCATGAATCTTGAGATATTGATGTTTTAAGATAGAAAATGCTTAGATATTTTTAGAAATTATTACTGCCATAATGTATTTTGATTTTATTTGCGTACAAAAAAAAAAAGTTACGATATTTTTTTTAAGCCAACCAAAATGTATCACATAAATTTGAAAAACACCATCCTTGACAGTTGACATCATAGTTGACTAAAAGAAATCTATGATCATACAAAAGAATGTAGTAAAATAATGGCGATATATTATTGCCTTTTTTCAGATTCATCCATGTGTTCCTTAGTTATGTAGTAAGTTTTAAAAATTACCATACATAAACAAAGAAAAAGAAATAATTGCAGGCAATCCAGTCGAGTTTATTGAACAGTTGACTTCGAACCATAATATTTCAAATTTAACTCATTATGGGTATTGAAATACAACATAGTGTAGATATACGTTGAAATAAATGGCAATTAGTGTATAATTAGCTTAAATTACTTATAAGTTTTTCATTGTTTTTCCATTTCATTGTCAACTTATTTACCATCATGTAAACCTGCATGTATTTTAATCACTTTATCGGATACCAAGCCTCGAGATGTCATAATGATTCACCATTTAGTATCCATACGCATTCACCTCATTGTGTATGTACCTAATGGAATAGGTCTAATTCCTCTATTTTAATGTTTGTATCGCCCCTAGCTATAGTAGCTAAAAGTGAGGATTTTGTGTGCATTAATTTTTGCTTCCTTCACCTCTTTTATTGGTAGGAACTGATAAGTTGTTAGCTAAGTTTTTGATATAGTTTCCAAGATGCAATTTGTTTTTTTCCCATCCTTCAAAGAACCCTTCTATTAGGCATTTTAATCATCAAAGTAATATATAGAGTGCAAGTACGTACCTTATGATTTGATGACATAAGTCTTAATTTTCACAGCGATGATCGCAAAATAATATTTACAACTTCACAATACCAAAAATACTATTTAAACATATACATATTGATTGTCATTTAAATTAGAGACTCAATATATACTAGTGGGTGGAGCATGACAACTATCGTATTTGAAAGTTGCATATAGAGCTATCAAAACGAGCTTAGCCCACCCCGCAAAAAGGGCAAAGGAAGCTCTAAGTTTTATGGCACACCAAATTGTCGGGTTTTATTTGCCCGTCCCTTCAAATGACAAGCTTTGGTAGGCCCCATGCTCGCTAACTTAGTTTGACGGCTCTAGTCATGAGTTTGATTCTAATCCTCCACAAAGAGTCTTCTAGCTAGCACTACTTAACACTCATGTATGATTCATCACAGATAATAGTTGTGCGTTTCTGTCATCGCAACAAAATCCATTTGGTCATAATGCGTGTTGCACTGTTGCATTTAGGCACGTATGAAAGATAGATTAGATGGATTTTTGCTTTTTAAAAAAGAAAAAAGATTAGATTTTTGCCAAAGATCTTGTAGTCCAGTGGCATCAAATCCTTCCCTTTATATGGGAGGTGGTGGGTTCAAGTCTCAGTGGAGACAATACTGACTCTTGTGCTTCAATAGGTTGAAAAAAAAAAGATTAGATGGATTTTTGACGAAATGAACAAAACAGATGTATGACAGGACGAACCGCGTTTACTGCTTTGATTAACGGAATGCGGCATGCCAAACGGACCATTAGGTTTTGAATTAACGATAATGATGCATAAAACCGTGTCCGGATCCCACGCGGGGCCGCCCTAACGCGCCGGATGATTGGTTGAGACAACGTCAAATCAACCATCTCCGTCACATGATTGGGCAGTGCAACGAACGCGCCTCTGAGACGTCCGGCCCCCACAATGGATAGAATTTACGCCGCAAAGAGGGGTGAAAAAAAAAGAAGAGAAAAGTGTGTCAGAAAACAGCTGCCGTTTACCATCTTAAGTAACTGACTATTCTATCATTTTTTCAAACCGACAGATTCTAACGCGGGGAAAACTCCGTACAACCTGTAACTTATTGTATTTCGTATTATCCGATTTTATCAGATTCATTATTAAATTCGTTGCGGGTAAAATGTCCCTTCTCAATTTGACGGTCCTAGTTCCAATAAGATGAGGTGAAATCAATTAATATAATGTTTTTTTTGGATAATGAAACAAACTTACAAATATTATTTTTGTGTGCTACTGACTCTGTTATTATTTGAATGTGTGAATTAGGTAAATTATATTCTTGTGTAATAATTCGTAAACTATACAATAAAAATTAACTTTACAAGAAAGACTATGTTCGACTGGCTTAGGTGAGAGAAGATATTCACATGAATTAAATTTATGAACTTCTAGTAGAAAAATTATACTCACCTATTTAGGCACTACTTTCCAGACAATATACTGCTATTTTTGTCATGCTATGTAGTAATTCCCAATCGAAAAACTGAAAAAACTAAAACTTTTTCTTGTATATGTATGTCTGAAGTAAATATTAACTATTTTAACAAAGTTAAATGTTCAATAAATTTAAATATACTATTTACAATTTTTTTTAAATATTTGTTTATGAAAAAGTTTGTAATATTTCAAAATTTAAAAACTTTATATATATATATATATATATATATATATATATATATATATATAATTTAATTGATTCTGAGGGCTTATGCTCAAAATAAAAATGTGTTCCAACTTGAGTCAAAATATGAATTTGTTCAAACTCAACTTGAATAAGTTTGACTCAAAAACCACAGATTTCCATTTTAGGTATGTTTGATAAATATATTCACGTAATTCAGTGATTTTTTAAAAAAGAATTTAGTGAATTTTTTGAAAAAATTTAGTGAATTTATAATTTCATATTTATGTAACATTTTTTTTTTAAGGACAAACACTATCATTTTATTACGTAATAGGGAACTCAAAGGTACAAGTTGGTGGCTCAAAGAGCCAATACCTAGAGTCTCTGTACAAAATTGTGGATTTGGCCAACTCATGGGCCTGAGTATTCCTAGTCCTAGATACAAATTTTATGGATGCATGGTTTAGTGATGCCATGATCGACTTGCATTCCTTTGCAATTACACCAGCATAGGAACGATCATCATCATGGCTATTTAAATTGTTTATATTTTTGTAACATATATAAACAAAAGTTGTTCGATTTGTAATTACTATTTGAATTGTTCAAGGTAATAAAATAAAGTTCAATTATTCACTGAATCGCGTATGATAGTATGAATAAGTCTCGAATAGTATGACATATTTATGCTCCCGGTTACCTGTTAATAATAAATTCAGACACAAAATATTGTGTATTGATATATTAATTTCTTTACTTTTAATTACCATTTGAGAACCAATTGAACTGTTCGTGGGAATTAGTTCAAGGCAATCAAATAAAGTTCAATTATTTACTGAATCACGTACGATAGTATGAATAAATCTCGACATATTTATGCTCACGGTTACATGTTAATAATAAATTCAGACACAAAATATTGTGTATTGATATGTTAATTTATCTATTATCAATTTACCATTTGAGAACCAACTGAACTGTTCATGACGATAAATATATAATCATATAGATTTCCTTAGAGGGAAAGAAAGGGGCGAGAAGATGAAAAAGCCAAGAGATTCGCGCTTTTGCTTTGGCGATGCATGAGCGTACATGTGCGACTGCGTGTAGAGAGATGAGATATACGCGTAGAAATCGATATAAATACAAAAAATATATATATATATATATTATACGGTGTAAATAAATGTGAAAGACGGAGGAGCAGAAAAAGGAAAAAGAGAAGAAAATGTAGAGGCAGCGGTGAGGGTGGCGAGGTGCGGTGGGCCCAGCGGCGGGGGCCACCTGTAATTAGACTAGAGAGAGAGAGAGAGAGAGAGAGAGAAAAGAAAGACTTAAATGACAGCTAGCAGTGAGTGAGGCGAGATCCCAACCTACCATACCCCACACTCATCTTCCCCTTTTTAGCTCTTTCAATTCTCTCCCTCTTATTCCCTTCTTCTTCATATCCAACACCGCTTCTTTTCTTTCGTCTCCTCAAACCACTCAAAATCCCTCTCTTCTCTAAGGTATATACTGTTAACGTTGTTGTTGTTCTTGGTTTCAGATACATGTAATTGTGTGTTGAAGTTGAACAGCGGCGTTTCATTTCTAGAAATTTCTGTTTTTTTTTTTTTTTTTTTTTACTGGGGAATTAATGAATTATTGAATTATGGCTGTTTCTCGGCCTTTTTTGTTTGAAATTTGAGCTTTTTTGGCTCTCTGGATTGTAAAGCTCCAGTCTTGCTTTCATGCAGTTTGTTTATGGTACAATTTTAAGACTGATTTCGGACAATAAGACGCAATTTTTACACTCTCTGTTTCGACAGAGGTTTTCATCTTCCTAAACTTTGAAACGGACCAAATTTTTGCGTTTTGGGGTTTTCAATTTTCAATTGTTTCTCGTGGGAACAAAAATGGCTTCTTCTCCTCGGAAACCCTTTCACAGTTTCACGTGTTGTTGCTCTGGTTTTCGTGTGTCGGTGCCCACCGCACATTCTTCAAACCTGGAATTTCACGAGAATGGTGTCGGTGGCGTGCCGTCGCCGCCGTTTTATTCTCAGCGCCTCGGTTTTCGCTTATTTTAAGGAAAAAATCGCGAGAATCCCGGCGCCGGAATCGTGATGTTTTTCTTTTCTTCCTGTCCGAAATTCCGACGAGAAATTCCCACCTTTTCCTATGCTAAAATGCGCCACACAGCCCCCTCTGCGCTGGCGGTGGCCCCAGCATTGCTGCGGGCGCACGCTAGCAAATAAAATTCTTAAAAGAATTTTTTCCATTTTTAAAGTTTTGTTTACTGTGTCGGATTAATTCTTTGCATTATTCTGGGTTTAAAATTGATGGCTTTTGTGCATCTTTCAGGTATGGATTCAAATTTCGTGGATGAAATAGACTGCGGCAGCTTCTTCGATCACATTGACGACCTGATCGATTTCCCACCGGAAAATGAGTGCGCCGGTGTCGGCGCCGGCGATTGCGCCAATTTCCCCAGCATTTGGGACGAGCCCTTGCCGGATTCCGACCCCATTTTCTCCGCCGCCCACAGCCATTCCGCTTCCGACCTCTCCGCCGAGCTCTCAGTTCCGGTAAGCCAAAAATCCTTTTTTTTTTTTAATAAAGAAATTATTTTTATTTAAATAATTTAAATAATTAAATAATCTTGCCGCCGTGTTATTGAAATTGGAATTGGAATTAGTGAATAGTGACCTGTTTATTAGTAATTGTGGCGGGACCCATTCTGATATGTTTCGTCATATGATTGGTCCTCAATTATTATGGTCCCATGTTGTCTTGTCCTACCAAGACGATGTTATTATAATTATAAATTATAAATTGTGTTAAAAATTTAAATTAAAAGAAAGATTATACGTTTATATTTAATATATTATATGCTTAATAGTATAACACGGTATTAGTTTTGAGTGTTTAAATAGGAAATTTTGATTGTGTTGCATCGTTTTCTTAGCTTGGTTTTAAACGTGTTTGAATTCAAATTGGCTTATTTGCTGTACAATTTGCTAGAAGAGATTAGGGGACCACCTGGGAATTTAGCCAAGTTTTTTTTGTCTTGACATTGAATCGAGAATCTGTTCCTTTGAATCTTGACAGTAGTGAATTTAAGTTGGTTTGTTTGAATCTTCAAAACCTGATTCTAGGTTGTTTGTTGTTTTGCAGTACGAGGATATTGTGCAGCTGGAATGGCTTTCAGCCTTTGTGGAAGAATCATTCTCGGATGGAGGGCTAACTCTTGGCAAAGAGAACTATCCGATCATCCCGAAGCCGGAATCGGACAAGAAATTCCAGGCTGCTTCGAGCCCGATTTCGGTTCTGGAGAGCAGTAGTAGCAGCAGCAGTAGCAGTAATTCGTCGTGCTCGGGAGGCTCGGGGGGTAAGGTGATGCCGTTGAGCCCGAGCCAGCGTGGGGCGCAGCGGGCACGCAGCAAGCGCCCCCGCCCGGTGGCGTTTAACCCTAGGCCGGTGATGCAGCTGATCGAGACTCCGCAGCCCGAGAGCTTTGCAGATTCTCCTGTGAAGAAGGTTCCCAGGCCGCCACCGGCAGGAGCGCCCGAGCAGAAGAAGAAAAAGAAGATCAAGTTGTCCATGCCGGCCTTGCCTAGTCCAGGCGGCCCGGATCAGGATCAGCCCGGAGCGCAGCCAGTCAGGAAATGTATGCATTGCGAGATCACAAAAACGCCTCAGTGGAGGGCAGGTCCCATGGGGCCTAAAACGCTCTGCAACGCGTGCGGGGTTCGTTACAAGTCGGGCAGGCTGTTCCCCGAGTACAGGCCTGCAGCCAGCCCTACATTCGTTCCAGCCCTTCACTCCAACTCCCACAAGAAGGTCGTCGAGATGAGAACCAAGGCCGTCACCAGCCTCGAGCAATCCCCCGTTTCTTCTCTCGTAGCTCCAACAGTCACTGCTCCACCCGAGATCAATTGAAAACGAGGGGAAAGCAGAGAAGAAGTTTTCGTAGTCTCAGGAGTTTTTTCCCTTCCCTTCTCTGCAACTCTCCCCTGTATCTTCAGCAGCAGTTAATATTATTTGGTTTAAGGTTATGTCCCATATTTCATTGGTTCTTTGTACAGAACTGTTTGGTGGGTAGAAACAGATTTGGAAATGGAGGTTTAGGTGAATTGAATGTAGTGTTGGTTTTAGGTCATTGGAATTATTATTATGATTAGGTTTGGGTCAGTCTCATTTCATTTGTTGTTTTAGACCAATTCTCAGCTATGATTTGCTTTTCTTGGTAGGATTTGTTCTTTGCTGTACCCCATGCCATGCCATGCTTCACGGGAATTCTTTTTGCAGTTCATCTGTTATTAGGAAATTATTCATTTAGTTTTGGGCTCAATCTCTCATCCAATTCCTCTCATTAATGGACTACAATCTTGATCCACTACTGAGATACTGAGATTGTTGAACTTAAAATATATATAAAAAGATCGCTTAATATTTGGAGTTTGCTGTTCATGAGTTTTTTTTTTTGGGTGACATGCGATGTTGGTTTTTACTATTTGAGGGTGTAACTTAATAAATCTTACGCATACTTATGTGTAGTAGTTTACAAATCACACAAAAGAGATAAATCGCACTAAAAAGATTATATACAACAAACTTGATGGAGAGGGTATTGGCTGACGTCATCAACTTTGGACACGGACTCTACTCGGTGTGTTATCCAATGTGAAAAATGATATATGGACTCCTTAGGAATAAACTCATACCAATTGTAATTTTATTAATAGAAAAGAAAGAAAGTAATAAAATCTGAATTAGAACACCTTACCTAAGCATGAAATTAAAATCTTTTTATAATTTAAGAACAAAAACTACAATATATTTGTTACTATACATAAATTTGTATACAAATAACACAATTGATTTAAAAAAGAATATGTAAAATTATTATTCGTGTAATTTTTTTTTGAAAGTATTATTCAGTATAATTCTAGTTGATAAATAATCACAATGTAATTCTAGTCCATAAATAACCACAATCATAGATAATAAATAACTTTAACTAAAAGTAAAATTTGGGAGGGTTGCTCCTACCACCAATTATTATGTATAGTGATATTATTGTAAAAAATCATTGAATTTTTCTAAAAATTTAGGATTCATTTCATAGTTAGCAGTATGAAGTGGCGTAACGTTAGATAGCCGGTTTATCGGAAGAAAAAAAAAACACAAGAAAAATTGATGCTCGCCAGTCGCCACCAACACATAACTCTTGCCGATACAGTGTGTTGTTAAAGAAGGAAGAAGAAGCAGAGTATCGGCAATTGTCCGAAACCACAATTGCCACAATTCGCCGTTTGGGTATCTCTAGAATGGCCGGTAAATTTATTTAAATCTTCTGCCGTTCCTTTTTCTTTTTGACGCTACAATTTAGTGCACTGCTACTTATCTTTTAATACGTATTTGTTGAATTTACTTGAACTTCGTGTTAAGGAAAAGATGGATAACGAGTTTTAGTTTGTCGCGTAATTGTGGAGTTTAATCCTTTAACTTTTGTCTCTATGGGTAGTTTTGACGAAGTGATGCTGTGTATAGCCATGTTTGAATTAATTTTGCTGAATAGGATAAAATGAAACATAGACTAAATCTTTAGCTTAGTATTAAGTATACTTCAAGGTTTTCCATCCGTTTTCATGGCTTATTTAATTGGTTATTTGATTGCTCTGTGGTGCTAATGGTGTGAACCAGATTGTTAAAGAAATAATTTAAGCATCTTGTCATGGCAAATTTGAGGCTTTGCAGCCATGCTTGAAACTTTTAGGATTTACTGTAGTTTTTTTTCCTAAATTGATTTCTCTTCTGTTATCATTAGGTGTCTGATAGTTACAATTTGTGAATGGGGATTTTATTGGGTTAATTGCAAATTATTGTTCCACCAACTTGGGCTTTAGTTTTCATGGGCGTTTAGGAATGAGCCGGATGAATAGCCAAGTAGGTGATATCTACAGATAATTCTAATATCAGAGAATGACATGCTTTGGTAAAGAAAACTGCAAAGAATTGCTAAGAGACATGCTGTTGCTGATGAGAATCTATAGGGAGACTTTAATGGGGATAGTGTGCAATTTATACCAAGAGAATCAACTATGATGGAGTAAGAATTCTATAACATCTAATAGAGAAATATTCCTTTCAAAAATTCTGCAACATAGTATTCAAGCCCTTTCAACCTATAGCCTGATAAGATTGAAATCTTTAACTTTATGCAGCAATATCAGGGAAGGTTGTCCAGAATTCTCTGGTAGCAAAACGCTGCCAGCAGAATAGAAAGTTCAGCACTCAATACCGACAAGGCTATTGTAACCTTAATAGGTGCAACTTTCTTCCACCCTTAGTGGGGAAGTTGGCATGGAATGGAAACTCTACCATGCTATTGTGCCCATTGTCAAACTCTAACCGAGGAAGTGTGACTTGCAATGGTCTGTTCTAGACTCTCAGTATTCAGGTTGATATCGTATGCAACCTTAGGCTTCTGGACTGTTGAAATGCTTTGCGTACTTAGTTTTTATTTATATGCCTCTCGATCCTTATTTTCCTTTTTAAATTCTGGTTGCTCTTATTTCTCCCAGGATGGAAATGATAATTATTGATAAAAATATTATCTGCATCGTAAGATATTTTCATTGATCACTAGTTATACTCATAAATGGACCTTTTGATGCAGCTGCAGTATCTGGAACAGCTGTACCATCTATTGAGAAAAGTGACTTTCTTAAGCTGCAGAATGGCAGGTACTTGGGTGTGCCCTTGCTGGATATATCCTTTTCCTACAGTTATCGTTGCACGTACTTTGTACTACATGGTTTCCCATAAAGAATTGCAGTCTCTAACATGAATTGGTTAGTGACATGTATGCTTGGTTGTATGCACACACGGGCACAAAGTAATTAAAAAAAACACTAAAAGGTGTGTACGAAGATTACGAAAAGTATACAACAGGTGAATCAAGAAAGTTGAGGCCATTGATAGGAGCAATGGTGGTTATAAAACATGTAATATGAATATAATTTTTGCAATTTCTTTATTCTTAGGGAGCAAGGATATTTTTTTCCTAGTATTAGCCTTATATCTATCTCTGGATTGTTGCAGTGACATCCGTGGTGTTGCTGTTGCTGGTGTTGAGGGAGAACCTGTTAGCCTCACAGAGCCCGTTGCAGAAGCAATAGGAGCGGCTTTTGCTGCTTGGTTGCTGGAGAAAAAGAAACTTGATGCCTCTAGATCTTTGAAGATTTCCATTGGGCATGATTCACGAATTTCTGCACAGAAGTTGCAGGTTTTGACCACTACCTGAATAAAAGATATTTTACAGAAATTTTTTTAAATAATCCATGCACTTATCACTTATTAGAGTAGGGGCATTGTATATTTTTATCTTCAAATGTTTAAATATCCATGCTTTATAGAATGATCCTATTCTTACAAGAGATTAGAGATAATTTCTTATCTCCAAACAACTGTTCCGTAACAAAATTGAGCTTTATTAAAGTGGAAGGACCATAATGAGCTGTTACTTTTTGATACTTATTAGTTGCTTATTGTTCTGGTTAAACTAATAATTGGATTCTCTCTTTTTCAGGATGCCGTTTCTCGTGGACTTGCTCGAGCCGGGATGGATGTCATCCAATATGGGTCAGTGATGTATTTCAATATGTTAATTGCAGTATGCAATTGAGAGATAATTGGTCAATTTGTCTACACCTAGAATTCAAAAACTTAAGAGATAATTGGTCAATTTGTCACAATACTCTTTAAGTTTTTGAATTTACATGAATTTTTATTTCCATGTAGCAAATAATATTGGATTAGTTGAGAACTATATTCAAGCTACATGTTTTATGGGCTTTTCTAACAGTAGATATTTTTCTTTTTGTAACTTTTATAGATTAGCTTCAACCCCGGCTATGTTCAATAGCACCCTTACTGAAAATGATGAAGCTTTGTGTCCAGTTGATGGATCCATTATGATAACTGGTAAGTATAAAATCGATTCTGTTACTAGACAGTAGAACTTATAGATAACCTTAATTGTCCGAGAGAAGTATGGGTTGTTTAGCTATTCCCGTTGTGTGGAAGTGGAAAGCAGCTAGATAACTTTTGTAATTATTGTTAATTGGTTTTCTAGCAGTGGGGTATTTTACTTATGTATTGTGTAACTGGTCTATAATCAGCAAGTCATCTTCCCTACAATAGGAATGGGTTTAAATTCTTTACAAATGCTGGGGGTCTTGGAAAAGCGGACATCAAGGACATCTTGGAGCGTGCTGCAAGTGTATACAAAACATTCACTGATGAAGATTTAAAGATTACTGTACCAAGAGCTTCTGTATCTGTAAAAAGAGTGGATTACATGTCTGTTTATGCATCGAATCTTGTAGCAACAGTTCGAAGAGCTGCCAGTAATATAGGTAATTGTTTTGTCATATATTTGGTTGAAGCAAATAACAAATGCAGACATTTTTAGAGACAAAAATATTGGTTATCACTATAGAGTTGTCATGCCATCAATATTTATTTTTTGTAATGATTGTTAATATCATTAATGTCCTCTTTTCTTAATTTCTCAGAGAAGCCCCTGGAGGGATTCCATATAGTTGTTGATGCTGGAAATGGAGCCGGAGGGTTTTTCACTGTAAGTTATTAGTTAATTAGTTTGGAATTTTCATGGTAGATATTCGTAACATAAAATGGAGTAGATGTTTACAACTCTGTTGGATAATTGTTTTACTGGGTTATCAGGGTAAAGTTCTTGAGCCATTGGGTGCCATTACTTCTGGAAGTCAGTTCTTAGAGCCAGATGGTAAGATGTACTATGAGATTTTCATCGTGATGTCTTGTAGGGTTATATTTGATAAAAATTTATCTTTCCAATCAGGTATGTTCCCAAATCACATTCCTAACCCAGAGGATAAGACAGCAATGAAAGCTATCACTCAGGCTGTGCTGGATAATAAGGCTGATCTGGGTATCATCTTTGATACCGATGTTGACAGGTGATTTCATAATGATCTTTGACCTTTGAATTTATTGGACATGGATTGCTTTACTTTTCTGACATTAGTATTGGTCAGATCTGCTGCTGTGGATTCACGTGGTCAAGAGTTTAATAGAAACCGTTTAATTGCTCTAATGTCTGCTATTATCTTGGAGGAGGTGAGTTCCTCTTCTAGGTCATACTCTCTCATAAGTCGTAGTCATTGCTTCAACCTGGATCTCACCGGAACTCACTCCCTTGAATTTTTACCAGCATCCCGGGACCACTATTGTCACTGACAGTGTGACTTCAGATGGGCTGTCGACATTTATTGAAAAGAAACTAGGTGAGAATGTGAGATGGAAAATTATGGCAATTGTATTCTCAAACTTCACTGAGGCATTAATATACTTATCTCAATGATCTTTCACAGGAGGAAAACACCATAGATTCAAAAGAGGCTACAAGAATGTCATTGATGAAGCTATTCGGCTGGTATGAACTTGTTTACAGAAACTTATCATATGTAGAAACTTTCATGATATCTGAGGTTTAAATAAATCATTTATCCATACAAAGACCTGAATGCTTCAACAGTTTTCATGTAATTTTTTTATTTGTCTTTGTACATTTTTGTCAATATGGGAGCAGATTGGCTTTGTTTAGGATTGTTTTTTAATAGATTGCTTATGGCAATGAGACTTTTACTGAAATGGGCCGTTTTTGGACATTGTAAAGACTGATGGGACCTCTTCAAGTTCCGAAGTTATAAAATTGATGTTCGTATATGCCTGATGAATGGATTCAATTTACACACAAGTGAAAAATTTTAACAAGATGATTCTATATAGCTGTTTGCCCAATATTCCTAGGATGAAGTAGTTTTTTACTTATGCTTTGTCTCATTCAGATGGTGTAAATAATTTCCCGGTGAGAGGTTTTGAAAATGACTATAATGTTGACAGAACTCTATTGGCGAGGAGTCACATTTGGCTATTGAAACTAGTGGCCATGGAGCTCTTAAGGAGAATCACTGGCTCGATGACGGTGCTTACCTCATGGTATTCTCTTCATTTGAACTAGAATTTACCTACATCGGTTCTGTCTGTGTGTGTGTGTGTGTGTGTGTGTGTGTGTGTGTGTGTGTGTGTGTGTGTGTGTGTTGGGAATGGCTAAAGATGTAAATATGTAATTCTTGCTAGTGATAACAGTTTCTACCAAATAACATACTTTAAGGTTAAGCTACTGAATAAGCTTGCATCAGCTAGAGCATCTGGAGAAGGAAGTGGAAGCAAGGTCTTGACAGATTTGGTTGAAGGTCTTGAGGAGCCCGCTTTTGCCGTTGAACTGAGATTAAAAATTAATCAGAACCATCCAGGTCTGGAAGGCAGGTAATACTAATAAACTAGACATCCTATCGGTGAATTTAGTCTCCCCTAGTTTAATGCTGAAATTTCATTCTTTCAGACCTTTCAGAGAGTATGGAGAGACAGTTCTTAAAAAATTGGAGAATGCTGTCGACTTGGATGCAAAGCTTCAGAAACCCCCTGTTAACTATGAAGGGGTAAACTTATTGGAAATATTACATTTGAGCATAAACAGTATTATACAGCGATGAGTGCACTGAATTTTGTTGTCCTCAGGTTAGAGCCTCCGGTTATGGTGGGTGGTTCCTCTTGAGACTCTCGCTTCATGATCCTGTTCTGCCTCTTAATATTGAGGTATACCGTATACTTGTTCTTTACTTTTCAAATTTATGGATGGCGTAAAAATGTAATTTTTATTTTTAACGAAAGTGTCAAACTAATACGAATGCTGCTTTATCACCCAGGCACCTAGTCATGATGATGCCGTGAAACTTGGGCTTGCTGTTTTTAATGCCGTGAAGGAATTTACTGCACTCGATATTTCTGCGCTAACTAAATTCATCCAAGTTTGAGTAAGCGAGTTCTTGCAGGCTCTCGAGGCTTCCAATTGTTCATGGCTGGTATGCTTCTGCATCTTCGATATTTCTAGGATAGTCACTGAAATGTTCTTTTAGCAATGGCAATCATTTGTCACACAAAATGACAACACCAATAATGGAACAAAGGATGTGACAACATTACAGTTGCTTCTTGAAATATAATGCTACAATTTTGGTTAGTTCTGATGTGCTGGGACTGTCTATACTGAAACATTCTTAATTTAAATACTAGAATACAGCTCATTTACACATCAGACAATGTGGATGTTTGCATTGCATCTGCTTATGAAATCCAAATTCATCTGTTTCATACCTTCATAAGAAATTATATTGTGCCAGGGTTCATATTGCTATATGACTTGTGAATTGTGAATCAACACCTGCAATCTTAATAGCATCGTTCATTTCCAGTTGCACATTGCTACCTGTCTCTTGCAACAAATTTTCATTACTTTCTTGTGATTTGGAATAACCCCGGTTAAATTGATTAGACTGTTAGTTTAATAACTACAAAGTTTCAAGTTCAACTCTCAGCCGGTCAACTATGGGTAACCTAAGCTGGTTCATTTCCGGTTTTTTTTTTTTTTTTTTTTTTTTTTTTTTTTAAACTAGGAGCGAGGTTTATTCAATGCAATCTCAAGTAGTGGCTACGGTTTCTCTAGTCGCCAAAGAAGCCTGTCACTTGCATTTTATACATTTATACAAATTTCTTGGGGCTACAGTTTCTCTAGTTGCCAAACAAGCCTGTCCACTTGCATTTTATACATTTATACAAATTTCTTGGGTGATCTAACGGTTGACTGTATAATCATAAAATTTAAAATTTGATCTGTCCGTTGACTTTGTAATCATAAAATTTAAAGTTTGATTCACGGTAGGAGTAGTCTTGTGGCATTCTTGATTTGAACCAGTTAGCTATGACAACTTAGGCTGATTTACTCTTTATGGTCCATTGTCGACTTAGATCACAAACTAAAATTTACTCAATGCACATCCTCGGATAGTAATCGTGGGTTTCACTTGTCACCTAAAAAAAAGCTCTCAACTCTTGAAGCAATTCAACCAATAAAGGAGTTAAGTCCCCTATAAAGATGATAGATAATATATAGTAATACTAGAATCATTTCAATTTGTGGAGTGGAATGACTACACTAGTTATAGTCTTGTACATCCAAGAAGCCTGTCCCCTGTACTTTATACATTTATACAAATTTCTTTCCTTCATGTTTACATGTGTGACTCATCTTCCTACTTCTATCTACCTTTTACTGTTTAGAAGCTTCATCATGAAACTGAACTGAACATCTGGAGAGATTCTGGGTTGAGGCCAGTTAGCTCCTTCTGCCACTTTTATGACTTTGAACCCTTGCCCTGTGTACAGTTTTGTTGCTCCAGGGTTGCTGATGTCACAATGTAGCGCGATGGCGCGACACCCCCAGCTTCTCGCCTTAGCCTCGGCTTTAGCGATGAGCTTCTTCGCTATCCCCTTCCTGCGAAAGCTCTCCCGGACAGCAACATTCGATATGTATGCAATCCCAGTTCTATAAATGACCATTCAAGCACAGGTAAAACCACTTGAAGTAATAGTAGATGAAAACACAAATATAGGGAAAGAACGACGCTCGGAAGACAATAGTTAACTGACAGATGTGTTTTGTCTCAACTAAAAGTTTAAGCGGAAGACAATAGTTAACTAACAGATGTGTTTTGTCTCAACTAAAAGTTTAAGCGAAGACAATAGTTAACTGACATGTGTTTTGTCTCAACTAAAAGTTTAGGCGAAGACAATAGTTAACTGACAAGTGTGTTTTGTCTCAACTAAAAGTTTAGCGAAGACAATGATTAACTGACAGATGTGTTTTGTCTCAACTAAAAGTTTAGCGAAGACAATGATTAACTGACAGATGTGTTTTGTCTCAACTAAAAGTTTAGGCGGGGTACTGAGGCTACAAGAGTATGTCTAAACTCACCTTCTTTGCCGCAGTGGTCCTTTTCGAGGGAGAAAATCAGCGACAGTGTCCACAGTGAGTATCCCAGCCACATAACCCTTATTGACGAGACTCAATCTCCCATCAATTCCCCCAATCTTGAATTCTTCGCTTCCTAATAGAAAAGAACCCTCCTCCGAGCTTCCAGTGACAGCAACTAGACAAGTCCTCTCGCAGCCATTAGGTATGGAGAATCCAAACAGCATTCCTATCAGTCTGTCGATTCGTAACACGAAATCGAGAGGGAAGGAGTACTCTGGGAAGAAGGAGCTGCAATGAGTCTCGGCTACTTCCCAGCAGTCCTCCAATCTGGCCTCTCTAACCACAATCTCAGGCGATACAGTCGGGAATAGTTCAGCTATTTGACTAGCCCTACAAAGACCTGTAACACAAACCAAAATACTTCGATTTAAACCAGTATAAAGTACAAGAACCCCACAAAAACCAACCAAAATAAAGCCCTGAACCGTCTTTCTTGACACCAATGCTGATACCTCAACTGGCTTTCATTTAGATCCATAGTTCAAACAAGGTGTCAAAAGAACTAAACATTTCAATTTTCAAGATCAAAAGCTAGATGTTCTTGTAGAAAGCTATGTTCCAAAAAACAGGTAATATTTTATAAATTCATCAAAAAATCCAGGGCTTTTCCACAGCACATAGCTAGAACACAAAAGATCCTAATTCACAGAATTTTGCATCCTACCATCGAAACATTAATCAATACTATCTTTAACATTGCCATAAATTTTCCTCTAGCACATATTTTCATATCCCACAAAAGTCAGTTCTAGAAAAAACTAAGGAACCATCTAATTCCATAGTCTGAATGTCTGATAACTCTTGTTAATGCAGAAAACCATAATTCAAATTGATAAAAGCTCACATCTTGCATCTGGGTATCTCTAAAACACACAAACACACACATACATATAATATAAAATACTGTCCATATGTATATACATGTGTGTATAATAGACAGAAAGGAGGCGAAATTGGACCTGATCTGCAGAGAGGAGTGAGAGAAGCAGGAGAAGGGTTAGGAAGAGAAGCCTTGAAAGTGGGAGAAGAATGGAATTGGATCTTGTTGAAGCCCAGATTGAGGGCGATGACATTTACAGTAACTGAAGAAGAAGATGATGATGAAGACGATAAAGAAGAAGCAGCAGCGACAACCCCTCCAGCTTCACCAAATGGTAAAGCTCGCATTTTTGCACCAAACCAACCCGACCCTTCACACACACACACACTGAATCTCTCTTTATCTCTCTCTTTTTCTCTCTCCTGGAGAGAGAATGGGGAAACGAGAAGAAGGGGAGGTAGAGAAGATACTTTTCTTATTCTGCGGTTTGGTTTGTTTGTGAGTGGTGGATAAAGACAAGGCAAGAATGTATGAAAAACAACAATTGAGAATACAAGTGGGCTCATTCATATGATCCATGGAATCCATCATTCCTCCCTCCAGCAAAAACCCACTATCTTCACTCTTCTACTCTAATTTTTTTACCCATTCATATGCTGCGCCTGATGGATTCTGAACATTCAATATGTAATTGTGAACATTCAATATATAAATTGTGTGTTTTGGACTCAGGTTTATAGATTTGGACTCGGATTTATAGAATAATGGCCAATGGTGGCGGTTTAATTCTTCAATTTCGCAATAAAAATGAAAGTTTTTATAATGACGAATGCTCTGTAAAGTTGTACATTACATTTTATAAGTTGTACTTTTTATATACTTCTAGCAAAATACGATATATAACTTTATAAAATATGTGATATTATAAATTTTTGTTGAGAAAAACGAGATTAAGAAATCAAAAATAAAGAAATAAATGAAAGAATAACACAAGATTTACGTGATTTGACAATATGTTATCTGTGGTGACCTTTATATTCTTCCAACAACATAATAAAACAAGCAATAAAAGTGTCAAGACTAACAATATAACTATAGGTTGAGGTTTATTTCATAGAATAATTTTAGATAGCGTGATATTTTCTTAAAATTTTATATTACTTAAATTTTTACCAAAATCTTCTTAAAGATTTGGTGTTCACATTATCAGGGTGAACGGAACATCCTCTAAAGACTCTTTTAATGATATCATACAATATTATTTGTATTTTTTCTTTAAAGAATTGTATTTTGTGGCTTGAGCTGTAACTACCCTTGCAAATATCAAAGACTTTTTCCCGCTGAAATGAGTTGTACTCCTTGATTGTGTTGTTGTACTTCAATTATTTTTACCATTTTGCCCTTAATTTAATGTATTCAAGAGGGTAATTAGTAATTTCATCAGTTGCTTAGTTATGTAACCAATGCAGCCCAAAACTCTGTTGTCCAAACGTAACTTTATCTAAAGCATGTTCTACATGTGAGCTATCAACCATAAACAATGAATCACAGTTTCTCTGTACCACAAGAAAACCTGTTTTCCCAGAGAAGATTTGCCCTCTCTCTCTCTCTCTCACTTGAAACATCACTTTCTTGTTTGAGATGAGAAAAGCGCAAACCAGAGGAACTGAAAATCGGCCACTCTTAACGCATGGTCTGCTACAATGCGACGGGCAAACTCTTGAAGAAAGCTAAGGTGTAGGGCGATGTGGACTTTCCGAACAGAGAACACCAAGGCGGGAGCTTCTTGAGGATTTCTGCGGTTTTTGGAGTTTGTCTGTCTACGTCGGTTCTCAGTTTCAGTAAGACGGGTTCCACTTCAGATCCTTTGTTGATTCTTGCACGGGAGTCGTTTTTGTGCCAGAAAAGCGTCAAGCTGAACTTGGTTGGCGCTTTCTTCCCTCCGGAGAATTGAATGGTGTGCCAACCGTCTGTACCGCTCTTATCGCCAAGCGAAATCAACTCCTCGGAATCATCTGCATCGCGTCGAGGTAAACAAAAATGTAGATGTTATAATCTAAGATTGGACCAGTGTCACTCAACTGAGCTATAATGCACATGGGGTCAAACCACACTAAAAGACTGAATCCAATCAATCAGCTAGTCTAATCAACTCATATGTTCTCTCTTATATTTTCAACATGAGAATCTTAACAGTCGAAAAAGATCAAATTTAGTAGTTTATAGTTTTAGATAGGGCAGACGGAACTCGTACCTTTCAGCTGGAAGTCTTCTACTTCATCGGTATTAATTCCCAGGCTCCAACGAGTGGAAACTTTCGTATCAACCAAGACGTGAGTAACTCTGCTATCCCCCTTTATATCGCTCTCGACATGAAGAGCGGGAATATCTGATTCCTTCCAGCCAATTTCAGCGCTCTTGTTCGTCCAACAGCTGTACTTGACGGAGAAAGTCACAAAATCAAATGGCTTATCCCTACCGCAAATAAATCCTTCCCCAATCTGTTCAGCTTCTTTAATCAAGTTTCCAGGAGTTGTCGAAAACAGAGAGATGTATGACACGGGATCTTGCTGTCCCGTTGCATCCACGACATGCACAACCTGCAAACCAATAGTGTACGGCTTTTAAGACCTAAGAAGAGCGAGTAGAATAGCCTCTCGTAATATTTTGTACATAATTGAACCTTAGATCTAAGTTTAATAATGTTCGTGACACATCATCACATATGCGAGAACTTGGTATCAAGTAGTTTTTGATAAATCTTTTTGGTGATCTACTCACATTTACAGCTCTCGCCGTGTCTTCAGTAAATGGTGGAATAACGCCTAGTAGCACCATGCCAAGCGAGACGCCAAACAAAATACAGGTTGTAATTACAAGCGGAACCTTTGCACCTGAAAACCAAGTGGACTGTAATAAATAAACTCTTCTAGATTCATTCAAGCTTAGCTCATCAAGTTCGAGCAGTATATACACATATGCAACCATAGTCAGGAGATTGCAAAGAACACATACCTGAAATGTGAATATATGACAGTAGATAAACCAACGTCAAACACACTATAGCTGCAATAAATAACGCAAGAATTACATTTCCCAGCCACTCGGGCGTGCCACCAGGATTCCTGCCGTATAAGAAAGAAAAACGGAGTACAATACTTACAAACCATTCTCCAAACGTCTAAAAGAATACTGATAAAATTCTGAAACAGATAAAGCCTCTAAAAAATGGGATATGACAAATTAGCGACCTGGATTAAGGTTGAGGTTTGTATTCACACACTCTAGAACTCAACTAGCATTTATTAGGTATCTATTTTTGCGGGATTCTATCATCTCTCTGATTTTAAAATTTTCGGGTTTGATAGCTGTACTTTAGTCTCTTCTATATTTGAATTTTGAGAAAGGTTTTCAAATTAAACTTAAAAAATTTTCTAGCATAAAACTCTTTCAGTACAAAGATGATCTTAACTATTACCTTACAAACCGAACTGAAGTTCCAATTACTGTACTAACCAGCCGAATAATCAAGCCAGAAGAAGTTAAAAACGGCACAGACAATCCAATCAGCAGCGTTAGAGTTTTGAGCGGTTTTGGTAGCCGAGCTGGTGATAAGGTTGCATCAAGTAGACCATCTGGATATTCCATAATATAGATTAGTTCATGAAATATTCATCATCTTAATAATTTCCGACTAACAAAAACAAAAATGTGATCTCAATTAAACTAAAGTCGTGAGAATTAAAAATCTATGTAAAAGTAACTGAAACAAATTTTGCTTTGATCAGATCTCGGAGGTTCGTATTATCATGTAGGTAGGTAGATGGCTGTAAATGGAAACTTACAAGCAAATGCGGGGGGGACGAGCCAAACAAGGGCCAAATAAGAAGATCCAATCTTGAAAAAATGTCCCACCGACAAGAGAATAAGCCACTGCAAGAGACCGGCTTTAAAGATCCATCTTTCAGCATCTAACTTGGCCACAGCATGTCGGACAGCAGGAGGCAAAGTTGCCTTCGTTTGTGAAAATGTGCGCGATAAGTATTTCTCGAGAACGAGATAGCCCACATGCTGACCACCGAAAGCCCCGAGAAGAGCAGGTGCAGCGAACAAGCCAACTACCAGCCACGGACATGAAACAAAGGGAACTGGTGACGGTGATACGAGTGGAAGGACAAAAGCAACGAGGAGGGAGAAACCTATAGAGCATATCCACATGAGCACAATACTCAAACACGAAAACGCCACTGAGACTACAGCTGAATACCCTCCCACAAATAGTGATACAATCCATATTAAAAGTGATTGCAGGATCACTGAATTATAGAGCATATCAGCAAATTGTTGACGGAATACAATCATGTATGTTCCCTGTTTTTGGATAAGAATACATTAGAAATCAATATGCAAAACCAATTTCAATGTCATCAAATATACAAATCCCAAGATAAATAGTTGAACCAAAAACAAAAACCAAACATTATATGTTGCGATTTAAAGTACCAAAAAGTCAAAGTATATAGCTGTATCCTGGGAAGATTTTCCTTCGGATTCAGTCGCATTGCCTCCAGGAAGATTAGTCGATGCTGCAGCCCTAAGCAGAAATGCCAGCATATTTTCGCCAAGATGTTGGAGAGAACCGGGCTTCAAAAGTGATAACTTGTCATTCTGGATGAACAAAATAACCAAACACAAGAAGCTCATTAGAATTGATAACCAAATTGAACGTAGGGAAATATTTCTAAATAAAGTTTGTTCTCTGTTAGAATTGATAACCAAAATTACAACAGGTAAAAGATTAACCAACAAGCAATGCTTGCACTTGAACAACAATGCATTCTACTTGGAAAGGAAAGAATTAAAAACTGAAAATTCTACTTGGAAATAAATTCCTGCCACTCTCTACAGGCTACCATTACTATAACTTCTATCTCAAGTCAAAGACACAGAAACCTAAGAAGCCTTTTTGATTTAGTATTGGTCAAAAAGCAATAGCTTTTACACTATAGCTTATATCTTGGGAGTGAAATGTAGAATATCCAAATTCTATATCTTACCTTTGTATGGTATATAGCTGTATTTTCTGTATATGCAAAGTCAAGGCCTGAAAGACCACCTAGTTCTCTGTATACTTGAAAATCAGTTGCAGATTTTATTACCCCAGAAGTAAATAAATCCTGCAGTATGAAGTTGTCCAGAATGTAAATTTGAGTCATATAACTCCGAAATCAATTCAAAAATGGAAAAATATGATGCTTTTATGGCATAAATATGTTCAAACAATATGCACAATAGACCTGTGCAACAATTTGGGCAGATGGGTATTTTGCCACTTGTGCGTAGTTCTCAATTGCCCATGGATCAGGACCGGCCTGTTAATCAAATAGCAAGTGAAAAAGGAAACAAATATGAGGGAGAGAAACTAAAGGAAGATTAAGGGTACAAGTATACTAGGACGGCCCCATTTATCGAACACGTGCAATTGTAAACCTTATTATATCATCAAATGAAAAATTATTAAAGGTAACTTGAAAGTATGGCAGTTTCCTTTATTAAGTCTAAGGCAGATCTATTTTCAGCCCAGAACATGTGTACACAGAAATAAGATCAAATGAGAAAATTAATTTGTAGATAACAAAATTAGACCTGAAAAATTCCTGATTTCCCACCAATACCCATGGCTTCCAAGTCAATAGCCACTCGGACAATATCACTCCAAGGGTGCTGCACAAATAACATAGAGAGGTCACTTGATAATTACTGCAACTTCTAGGAGAAAGTAGATAGGTTCAAACTTATTTATAAATAATAATGCCAGTTATTTTCTTACTATCCAAAACACAAAAGGTGATAATCTATTTTCTGGTAGATTAAGCTTCACCGATAGAATGGCCAAATCAGGGTAACTTGAAGGATACAAGTACTATTGTATTTCAAGAGGTAGTCAGGTAGCAAAGGGTAGGGAACAGAAACAGCTAATAAACAAAACCAGAAATAAAAAAACAATAAGCGGTAGAATGGACAAGTCTTCAGTGGAGAAAACCTGAGTTACAAAGCTATGAGCACCATTCAAGCCTTCCTCCTCCCCAGTATTAAACAAAAATATGACAGAATTCTTGAAACCATGGGCCCAGTGACAGATTCCCCGAGCAAGCTCCAACATAACAGCTACACATGAACTACAGTCTCCAGCTCCTTCCCTAAATTTAAAAAAAAAAAAAAAAACATCAAACCAAAAAAGTTAGAACTAATCTTTATTATTTTGTGTGTCTCAATGCAGATAGAAGTGATGTTGTCTACTTCCAATGAGATAACATGAAGAATGGATGATGAAAGGACACCTAGCTTTTTCCATAGTTGATGAAGACTAATGAAAACAAAACAGTAATTCACATTATACATGTTAAAACAGTGAAAATGAAGTCAGCAGTTGAATAAGTTTTACAAAATGATCAGCTATCTGAAGTTTAGAGTAAATAAACAAAAAATTCTAGTGAAAGGAAAAAGTATTCACTCAACCAATTCTACCAAAGAAGTAGGTTAAACCAGAACTCAAATATTCCAGTATCCTTCTTTCTTTCTTTTTTTAACATTTTTTTTTTGTGAAAATCATAATCTTTGTATACCATTCATATCATAAAAAGGCTAAAGTATATGGTTAAATGGTTAAATACTTCTTAAAAGTTATTATAGAGCATAAGAAATCAGTTTTGAAGGAAGTAAGTCATTTTAACAACATAAGAAGGAAAGAAGCTTTCAAGGAAGAAATCTGTTTTGCACTCCTGCTGTTTGGCAAAGAACAATACCAACTATCATGAGTTCAAGATTTTCCAGCATTCCAACACATATTGACAAATTTATATAACAAGCAACATCCTCCTCAGAAGAAAGAAACTCATATTTGGAAAAACAGATATAGAAAACAATGAAAACCCATACGTTGAGAAAACTGTATCAATGTGGGAAGAAACAAGAATCGCATTGCCCTCTGCTTTATTTCCATATTTTGGTGATATTCGCAAAACAATATGATTCAGATCTGAATAAACAAGGGTTTTCCCCTTAAAAAGCCCACCGACAAGATGATTAGCACCAGAATTCGAATGAAAAAGGTCAATTTCCACATCAACTTCCCAGTGAGCCTCCTTCTTAATAGCTTCTGATGCTTGCAAGACATACTGCAATACATGCACCAAATTTATGACATGTTGTAAGTAAAGGTGAAAATGCTCACAAGAATTATCAAAAAATAATTAGTAAATTAAAAAAATAAAAAGAAATAATTTGTGCTATAAGCATATAGTTATAGAAATCTAAAGCTGATCAAATCACTTCATCTTCCATTGTATATGATAATTACTTAGTCATATACCTTTAATCAAATACAATCCTTACAGAACTTGCATTGTTCTTTATTCTTGGAATTCCATATAAATTCACCAAAGAATAATTTTTTTTTATAGTAGATAAAACCCAAATTTAAAACACATTAGAAGCAAACTAGCAATTAAACAGCAAAATTAACCAAGCTAAGTAAAACAGATTAACAAGTATACCTGCAGCGCACTGTCTAGAGAATTAGACCCAACGGGGTGCGGGCCAAGTTCAGTCAATGCCTTAACATGCTTCATGGCCTCAAGCTCAGAGAAGCCTCTTTTACCGGCATGCTCAGCACTGAGGGGCTGAGGTAGACTCTCATACTGATAACGATACACCGCCCAAGTTGAATATACAACCAACACAAAGAACACTAATATCGAAATTCCTGACCTCTTAGCCACCAAATGCACACCAGATTTCACTCGGAAACCCCTCTCACTACTTGTATTACCTCCACTAACAGTATTTGACTTAGCAGCAGCTTTAGGCCTCTGTCTCATTTTGTTTTACCTTTCTTATTATAAATCTTCAATTAACCATAAACCTGATCAAGCAAAATTAACAAATATAACTTTAAATTCCCATGCTTTTTAAAGAAAAATAGACACCCTTAATTAAAGAATTTCGATTAATCTAACACTTAGCAAGCCTATTGGTTTCTCTAGTTTGTGGGTACAAAACTGTGAGAACGAACAATTAACGAAACGATCAGATGCGAAGAGCAAAACCCAATGAACCGTAAAAAGATAAGATTTTTTTGGGTGGGGCGTCACTGAAAAGGTCAACGACTGGATATCATGAAGCATGGACTCATGAGAATGCTGGTGTTCAATATACAAAGATATACATACAATCCCACACAAACAAGCATGTATATGAATGTAGTACCGAAAAAGCAGGAAAAAAGAAGGCTTACCTTATTTTGGAGTGGTAGAGAGAGAAGAAAGGTGGGAATTGGTCTTTTGAGTGAGTTTGAGATCAAGAAAACAGAGCAACGATGGCAGTATTGGCTGCTCCGTCTTCAATATAGTTGGATTTTTATTTCTTATCAGGCTCGGAGTACACCGCTCGAGCAGTTGAGTCCTGTATTGACTCTTGACTGATTTTTTTAATTTATTTATTTATTTTTTTTTGTTAGACTATGAGGTATTCCGAGCAAGCCTTAACTCATATCAGGCATCTTTAAGGTGTACCATACTCGGTCTAATTCTCATTCGCACCGGGCCGGCCCAATTAAGGGACAAAGTGCTGGCCAGATTGGTTTTTCCATACAAGAGGAGGTTCGAACTCCCGACCTCTCTAAAGTGACAAGAGTGCTCGGCCACTCACGTCAACCAAGCTGGTTTTTATTTATTTATTTATTTAGTCTGAGGAAAAATGTAGAAATAAGCAACTGAACTATTTGGGATAATAATGAAGTCATCGAACTCGAATAAACTCCAAATTCATTCCTGAATCTGGAAAAAAAAAAAAAGAAGAAGCAATTAGCATTTTTAGCAAGTTAATAACAAGTTTGTGTTGATTAGGATATCATGTGTAATTTTTATTTTATATTTTTTGTATTATTATCCTACTAAGCATTTGACCATAAATTTAAAAAAAAAAATTAAGCATTTGACCTTCCCACCACTAACTAATAAATAAATTTAATTACCAATCACATGATGACACCTCAATAGAGGAAATGCTAATTGCTTAGTATGATGTTTTTTGTTTAGTTTTTCTTTTAAAGGGCCAAATGTAAAAGTATAATATTTTTACATTTTGATGTAAAAGTATTACATTTTTCATCAAAAACATGACATGTTCCCTTATAAGTAATGTTGATAAGTATTTGTTACTTATTAAAGTAAATGTAACACTTATGAGAATAAATGTAATACTTTTAAATTAAAATGTAAAAGTAATATTTTTTTTTTCAAAAGTATTATATTTCCTCATATAAGTAATACATATTTTATTCTAAATTAGTATTATATTTTTCGGTATAAGTATTACATTTTCATTTTTACACAATCCATTTCACAAATAAAAATTCATAAGACGATCTCAAACAAGTTTTTACCCGTACATTAATACCTCCCATTTGATAACCAATTGACATAAACTGTGACTGAGGACCACTTTTTGGTACAAATATAAAAGTTCAGCTAGATCATTTAAAAGTTTAGATTAAAATTCGCACTGCCCAAATTGTCATGGGGAATATTTCTAATATTAACTATGATTCAATAGTTTGGAATCGTTAGCTAAAAATATACTATTAATGCATCATACTAATATAACGAGTTATACATTACATTTATACTGTTGGAATGTGTGGTTATTCCTATCCTAGATAGCACCTTAACAGACTTTTGAACAAGTTTTCAGCTCATAACTATATTCGAATCGCGATAAATTTTAATGTCACACTTCAAGTGTGTGAGAGCTCTAAGAAAAATAGAATAAAAAGAATAATATATTTCTCTGCTTCTTAATCTTTATATACAATGTACATATTTATACTAAATTATTAGTACACATAATAATTAACCTACTAACGGTTCGGGGTCCACCCAGATTCGCTCTGGGAGGCACGAGAGCTGGGTCAAGGGAAATCGTCACTTATGAGAATTGAACCCGAATTCTCCCGAAATTCCTGAAATTCTTCCCCACAAAGAGAGCTCAGTTGCCACTTGAGCTACCCCATTGGGTTCTAATTGTGCACTCTAATTGATTCTTTCTTTTCAACTTTCCCTAATTAAGCTACAAGGTAATGGTTATACATCATTTTCTCCTACCTAATCAATCATCTCTAATTATAGATTTGTATTGTTATTCTATTTAATTTCATAGTAAGAATCCATGATTGCAACTCATACTCAACGAATTCAACTTCAATGTTATTGCCACATAAACAGTTCTTTGAATTCTTAATACTTTTAAAACATCCATTAACTAGTGAATTAATTTGATGGACAGCAAATGAACATTGACTTTTTCACTATTTTTATTTTTCATACAAAAAATAAAATCGAAGATTAAAAACATCTTATTGATACCACTCAATTACAAGGTCTTTATTGGTTTTTCCATTATTCGTGATACAAATTCATCACAACTCACAAGATGGTGCTTATACTTTTACTCACTTGCCACATAAACTGAAGTGAGTAAAGGGTCTGCAACAGAATCAACAGAAATAGCATCCAAGTAAGCTAAGGTAAAGGGTGAAGATGACTTCCCATACTGAGAACACCAAGAAGGCAACTTCTCCAGAACTGCAACCATTTCTGGAGTTTTTGTGTTTACATCTGCTCTGAGTTTCAGCAACACATTTTCGCCTTTCGATCCCTCCACGATTCTTTTCCCGGAGCTGTTTTTGTGCCAGTAAAGAGTCAAGTCGAACTTGGTCGGAGAATTCTTCCCTCCTGCAAATTGCAGGACATGCCAACCATCCACACCATTCTTTTCTCCACCAAGTGAAACCAGCACTTCAGATTCATCTGCATTATTGCATCCAAGAAGAAGGTATAATAAGTTCATCATACTTCCCAGTTTCAGACAGGGCAAATATTATTCGCCCTGTCTTTACTAATAGTGCAAAGGGAATAGCTCATTCCAGGGAATGCTATTCCCAGGAATAAAAAGGACAAACTAAACGATGGAATAGGTCTATTCCAGAGGATGGTATTCCATTCCCGGCCTATTACATAAACCAAATAAGCTGTAAAAGAAACTCTACCTTTCAGCTGGAAGTCTTCAATTTCATTGGTGTTAATGCCCAGGCTCCAGCGAGTCGAATTTGCTGTGTTGATATGGATCAAAGTAGCTCGTCGGTTATCTCCCTCGATATCTCTGCCAACACGAAGCGCGGGAATCTGGGATTTCTTCAAGCCAAGTTTAGCAGTAGGCTCTGTCCAGCAACTGTACTTGACAGAGAATGTCACAAAATCAAAAGACTTGTCTCTACCACACACAAATCCTCCAAGCTTTTCAGCCTCTACATCCAAGTTTCCAGGAGTCGTCGAGAATAGAGAGATGTACGACACCGAAGAGTTTCCTGTTTGATCCACAACTTGCACAATCTATATACACATATACCCACAGAACAAGAATTTTAGTCCTAAGAACAACAATCTGGAACTTGGTACAAGAAAATTTAGAATTAATCTTGTGTTGATGTTATACTCACATTTACAGCTCTTGCAGTGTCGTCCACGAAGGCTGGAACCATTTGCAGTGCCACCATGCCAAGCGAGGCGACAAACAACACACAAGTAGTGATTACAAATGGAGATTTTGCACCTGGAAATTAAGCATTAGTACACTGTAAGGAAACTCTTCCACATGAAGTTATACCTGCAAATTAAACAAAAGTATGAAACTTGTGGCACCTGAATTGTGAATATATGGTAGAACATAAGCCATTGTCAAGCACACTATAGCTGCAATAAGTACTGCAACTATTGCAGTGGGTATCCAGTCTGCCTGCTCTCCAGGATTACTGCAACATGAGACAAATGAAGTGTGAATATTGATATGATGAAGCCTTCAAATTAAACGTTGGGCGGAGGCCATGAAGGGTCAAATTCAGCACCAGGTGGCTAGGGGATTGTTAGGCAGAGGCCTGAAGGGCCAAGTCTGGCAGCACCACCACCATGTGGCTAGGGGATTGTTAGGCTGAGGCCTAAAGGGCCAAGTCCAACATCATCTCGCGAAAATGTTGTGGTAAAAGGAAGTAAATTTGTGTCTTTACTACGGGCTATAACTTTTGGCGTAGTGATAAAAGCTTGATCCTAACATTAACATAGAAAACTTTCAGTATAGCTGTCTTAGCTATTACCTTACAAACCGAACTAAATATCCAATCAGTGTATTCACCAGCATAACAAACACACCAGAAGAAATTGCCAATGGCACTGTCAGTCCTATCAGTGATGTTAATGGGTCTAGTGGTTTGGTTGATTGTGCTGGTGATTCAAATAAGACATCTGCACATTCCAGAGTAGAGGTCGATTAGTAAAAGATGTGTTCTGTCTCAACTAAAAGTTTAAACCCGAGGACAGTAACTTACAGGCAAGTGCAGGTGAGACAAGCCAAACCAAGGCCAAATAAGAAGAGCCAATCTTGAGGTAAGTTCCCACAGCCAGGACAATTAGCCACTGCAACAGACCAGCTTTAAACATCCATCTTTCAGCCTCTAACTCACACTCACTCACATCGTCGTCTTGGACAGAAAGAATAAAACTTTTCTTTCTCTCCGAGAATGTGTATGACAAGAACTTCTGAAGAAAGAGATAAACCACGTGTTGACCGACGAAAGCCCCTAGAAGAGCAGGGGCTGCAAACAGGCCAATTGCCAGCCATGGACTCGCAATGAAGGGAACAGGCGTTGATGACACACTTGGAAGGACATACGCCACGAGGACGGAGAGACTAACAGAGCATATCCACATGAGAACAATACTTAAAACTGAAAATGCCAGTGAAATTAGAGCTGAAAGCCCTCCCATATACAGTGATGCAGTCCATACGAAAAGGGATAGTATTATCACTGCCTTGTGGAGCATATCAGCAAAACTCTGAGGGTATACAACCATGTATCTTCCCTGTAATTTTGGATAAGTATACATTAGGGCAAAAACCCAAAATCAAACAATATAAGAAGTGGTGATTTGAACTTTGAAGTACCAATATGTCAAAGTATACAATTGTATCCTCATCCTCCTTTTCAGATTTTCCACTGGATAGAGTCTTCTTGGGTGTTGGAAGATCAGATGATGATGCAGCCTGGAGCAGAAATGGAAGCATATTTTCACCAAGGTGTTGAAGAGAACCCGGTTTCAAAAGAGCAACCTTGTCATTCTGGATCAATAAAACACATAATAATCCTCAGAAAAATAATTTACAGTAAGAAACTAAGAATGCATACTAATCTAACATCCTCTGATGTCTTACCTTAGTGTGGTAGACGGCTGTGTTGTCTGTATATGCAAAGTCAAGGCCGGAAAGACCACCAACCTCTGTATACACTTGAAAATCAGTTGAAGATTTTATGACCCCAGAAGAAAACAAGTCCTGCAGTACCAAAAATTGATTTGAAAATGAGGCTGGCAACCTTAGTCAAGTTGGTTAGGCAGTAGACTTGGTAACCACAGGTTACAATTTTGACTGCAAGTGGCTGGAAACAGTCTATTGACCTTCTTGGTTTGAGTTGGTCATCTAAGGCTAATTTATCTCCTTGTGGTCCTTTAACGACTAGAGTCACAAGGTGCAGTTTACCTAGTGAACAACTTTAGATACTGGCTGCACTGTCCCTCGTCACTCGAAAAAATATATTTGAAAATGTGAGAAAAATTCAATATGCACATGAACATATATAAACCTGCAGACCTGTGAAGCAACTTGGCCGGATGGGTATTTTGCCACTTTTGCAAAGTTCTGAACAGCCCATGGATCAGGACCAGCCTGTTAAGCATAGAACAAGTGAACAAGAAAATAATAATGGGAACATTATGTAGCTAATTAAGCTAGATGTCAGAATATACCTGAAATATTCCTGACTTCCCACCAATACCCATGGCTTCCAAGTCAATAGCCACTTTGATAGTATTTCTCCAAGGGTGCTGCATGAAAGACACAGAGAGCTCACATGATGACTATTATATTGCAACTCTCCATACTAAACAAAAGAAGCATATATAACTGGGTTCATACTGTTCTCAACTACAATGTTACAAGTTCGACTCTTTGCCTATGAGCCTTTTTAGTTTGAATTGGTCAACTATGAGTAGTCAAAAGACAAAGTTGACCTAATATACTGTACACTCTCTCAGGTATAGTAGCTGTAGATTTCCCTCGTCATAGATCCAAAAAAACAGAAGCAAATTAAAAGTGATCGAAAACCTGAGTTATAAAGCTATGGGAGCCATCCAAGCCTTCTTCCTCCCCAGTATTAAACAGAAAGATGACAGAATTCTTGAAGCCAGTGGCCTGCTGAGAAAGCCCACGAGCAAGCTCCAACATAACAGCAACATTAGAAGTATCATCCCCAGCTCCTTCCCTAATAAACATCAAATCCAACCAATTATAAAACTCCAAAACTACTTTAATTTGCATATATGTTAGTTACAAACAAATACAGATACAGAAAGCATAAAAAACACATGCATACGCTGCGAAAACCGTATCGACATGGCCAGAAACAAGAATAGCATCGTCTTCCCCCTCTCTTAATTTATCTGCAGAAGATTTTGGTGATAGCCTCATCACAACATGCTTCAGATCCGAATAAACAGGGGTTTTCCCGACATATAAACCGCCGACAAGAGTATTAACGCCGGAGTTTGCATGAAAGAGTTCAACTTCCACATTAACATCCCCGCACGCCTCCTCCTTAACACTCTCTGCAACTTGCAACACATACTGCCATGCATGCATGCCACAAATATATGTTCAAAATTAACAGCAGAATGAACCAAGCTATAATATAATGATATTAATATATACTCCCTCTGTCCCATTTTATGTGTATGATTCGGTTAATGAGACTGAGATTATTTTTAATTCAAATTTTCATAATATTAAGTTTGGACAGATAAAATGGGACGGAGTATATACCTGCAAGGCAGTGTCGAGAGCGCTGGAACCGAGGGGGTGCGGGCCGAGTTGACTCAATGCCTTAACATGGTTCATAGCCGCCACCTCAGAGAAGCCCGTTTCGCCGGCTTCCTCGGCACTGAGGGGCTCCGGCAGAACCTTAAACTGAGAATGAAAAACCAGCCAAGTCCCACACACAACAAACGTAAACAACACCACTATCTCGTACCCTGCCCTCTCCCCCATGTTTTTTTTTTTTTTTTTCGTATAACACTTCAAGTGAGGACAGTACAATGTTATTACTAGTTTAAACAAGAGAGTGTACAGACTACAGAGAAGCTAGCCTAGCTAGTGGTGGCAAGAGGAGGCAATATCAGGGTGCTATTTATGAGCAACCAATTTCAATGGAACGGCGTCGTATCATTGAGTTATTAGCATACGTCGGCAAATTATGATATGGACCCAAGTCCAAACTTCACAAATTTATAACTCTATCGTCACAATTTTGAATATTATGTTCACAAATCTACAATTCTATATTTACAATTTTAGATTTCAATATACAAAATTATATTATTCAATATTCACAATTTTTTAACTCTATATTCACAATTTTGTTATATAAATTCAAAAATTGTGTTATACTATTGAATATAGAGTTCTTGAATTGTGAACCTAGAGTTCTAAAATTGTGAAAATCGACCTGATTCCACCTTGCAATGTGAATCCAAGTTCATGGCATAACAACCGGCATACGTCCTACATCTTATAAGTATATACATTTTTTCTTATGGGCCTGTGATAAGTTCAATTTTGTGTTAATGACAAAGTGTTGGTCATATTATTTTGTATACGAAAAGAGATTTTGAATTCTTAACATCTTTTAAGTGATGTTGTGATTAAGCTGACATAGCTGTGGCCCTTCCCAGCGGGAGCTACTCTCACATTCTATCACTAAGTGCCTATATCATTTTCCGCGCGGATGATATGCATTTCTTTTGACCCTAGTTTTTTAAAGCTAGATCTTGAAATTGTGCATTCAAACATGTATTGAATTTTTGAAAAAAAAAAAAACGGTTGCAAAAATTTTAAGAAAAATTACTGATGAGTTTCTAATGTAAAAACATGCGTAAACTTAACACGAATGCACTCTAAATTTATGTGCATTGTAGACTTGTAGTTCCTAACAATTTTTTAATTTTTTCATTCTTTTTGTTAAATACATTTCACAATTGACAATTGACATGTGGTTGGTCCTTACCATGTCTAATTTGTGCAATTACATCAGGCTCAATTCCTAATTTTACTAAAAATGGTTGAAGAAATTAATATAGAACAACACAAATTAGTGGTACTGCGTGAAGACACATCGTTCAAATGATTTAAATTAAAAAATATGTGTACCTGTCTTCTAGCTCCACAGTCGTTAATTTAATTGATAATTAATGCATGTGCAGAAATCAATCTAATCAAATAATTGTCAATTTGTCATTGTGTGTTAATGAGCATTAATTAATTGGATATGTGGAGATATCAATATAAACAAATAATTGTGTTGATGATGCTCTGAGCCTGTGACCAGGACTACTTATTCAGTTCAGGAAACCACGCTTTTCACGTGACCTATGTTGGCCGGCACGAAAAAGAAAATACTATTTATACTCTCAAATTTTACTCTCAATTTTTATCATTTCTTACCAATATTAGATATAGATAACTTTTCTTGAATCCACAAAATAAAAATATCCTATACATGCTTGTTATATGAGTGAGTATAATTGATAGAATAAACTTTGGGAGTCTCCATGGTAGAACTCCTCCTAAAGCTAGTCGATAGCCATGTCGTCCGTACGATTCGATCACAACTTAAATATTTTGCAAATGCCCTAAGCATTAGTCTACTTGATGAGAAGCATCAATCAAAAATTATTTTTCAACGGTATGATAAGTGTTCAATTCTTCACACGAACATGGGAGATTTTTGTTTGGATTGGACTCCGTGTGTTAAAGTGTATAGTTTGGTGTCAAATTTCAAAGTTATATTAATTTGATTTACCTTCTCATGAGCATAGGGATAAGTTCATTAGGATCCAATATATAATTCGACGAAGTTGAAAAATTAAACTTGGGTTGTCAAAAAGAAAAATAAAAGTAAATTCTCCCAAATTTAGACCATGATCCAAAACAACGTCCTTTCGTTTGGTCATTCACTTTTGCAGTAAGTACATAAACTTAAATCTATATGTACACAATTTATTAACTACAAATGTATCATGTAACATTGCTCTAAGTTCATAATATGTGAATTGTAAGTAAACATAATAAAGCTAAAAGTTCATAAATTGAGTGTTTAACATGTAATCATAGTTATGGTATAATGTGCTTGCAGCTAACAAATTATGTACATGTAGTATCAATGTTGTTTTTGCTTGCACAAAAAAAAAATAGTTAACAAATTAGGTAAATATATAAACTTAGAGTTAAATGTTCATAAATTGAACATTTGATATGTAATGATTATGTTATATATAGCTTTAAGAGATATTTGGTTGTGATGGTTTTGTTGGAGCCAGGTATAGAAGTATAAAACGGGGGTAGGAAAATAGTAGTATTATTGTCGCGGCCTGATGTATGGGTTGAAGGTTAGGAACCCATACCACTAGACCGGGGAGGATTAAGTGATCCCAAGTATCTTGTCTTAAAGGGAAGGAAGAGTGCATATTTATAGTGTAGAGGGCCTTCTATATATATTGCTGACAAGTGTACAACATCGGCAAGTCTTCCCTATCTATCTTCCACGTGTCCATGTATGTCTTGTTTCTTCATCGACATCTCTAGCTTCTCACCCACCTTCTCTACTACGCCTCTCTACCCCTTACTACCACCCCCCCCCCCCCT
>NC_044926.1:4576077-4588255 GCF_003576645.1 Ipomoea triloba | reverse complement strand
CCCCCCCCCCCCCCCCCCCCCCCCCGTTGATGTGGTGCCGCTGGTAGGTCAAGGGGTGATTGGACCTCGCTAGCCATGCCACATTATGGGAAGTCCGATCGGCTAACCTCACTAGCCAGGCACCAACCGATAGGGTCGATCCCCACCTACATACGTTCAATACTACACTCACACCCTCAAGTGGGGTCGTTGTCGCCGTGCTCGGGGGCTCAATACCCCCGTTGGCCACGCCATGGCCCCAGGCAGCCAATGGCCGGTTGTTAATGCTGCTAGCTCGCAAATATAGAACAAATATGAAATTTCTGTATTCGTGTTAAATATTTTGTCTATATTATATTATAGTCCTATTTGAGAGACTGTCTTATCACTAGTTGAATGTATGATTGTTCGATCAGTAAGAGAACTACTGAAAAGACTAGATGCAGAATTTAAGTCAAGTAGAAAATAAACAACACACAATATTGTTTACCCAGTTCGATACAACAATATCTACGTATGCGTGGGGGACCACCATCAGTAAGTCCAATCCACTATCTCAACCAGTCAATATATAGATGGTAAAGATCGAGATCGCAATCTCAACCCAATGTGTGTTATACCTCACAAGGTAGCAACCCAATCTAATGAAGCCTATAAAGTATTATTGTTGAGGCAGAGATCCAAGCAACCATCAGTCCAAAGATTCCCACATTTGGAGATCCACGCTGTCACTCTCACTTTCTCACTATTGCACCACAATTGTATGAGATACAGTCCGCAATTCAGCACAAAGAAACTTGTCTTCTCAATAAAGCAGCTTAGCACAAATCATGATGGTATTGAGAAGATGATGATCCGAAGAATAAACTCTTAAACGCTCATGAAGAAAAAGCCTCTCAAACTGTAGAATATTCTCTCGTGTGTCCAAAATCTCAAGGCTGCAAACTTCTTCAAATATATTATGAGACTTCAAATCTTCACTGGTGTAAGCTTTGGTCCGTCAATGACTTCTTTAGTAGTAGAAACCTACAGTAAAACTCATTATTCGAGCCTAATTGTAGTTACAGTGGTCAGTGGATGAAAATGAGGATTCAGAATCTCTAATCACAATCCAATGGCGATACTATTACACACTTGCTAGATAAGCTGATGAAGTCATTTTCAACCAAGGCTCTAAAACAGAAGTAAAATACAAAGTATCCAAGTAAGCTAAGGTATGTGGTGAAGTGGAGTTCCCATACTGAGAACACCAAGAATGGGAGATTCTCCAGTACTTTATGCATTTCTAGAGTCGTTGCATTCACATGGGTTCTCAGTTTCAGAAACATCACTTTTCCCCCTTCAGATCCCTCCATAGCAGAGCTGTTTTTGTGCCAGTGAAGAGTCATGTAGAACTTGGTTGCCCAGTTCTCCCCTCCTGCGAAATGCAGGATGTGCCACCCATCTATACTCTTCTTTTCACCGTGTGAAACCAACACCCCGGAATCATCTGCATTGCATCCATGAAAGCAAGAAAGATCAATCAGATGAAGATAAAAAATGAATTGAAGTACCGTAAACCCTAAATGCTAAGTTGGTCAAGACGGTTAATTTGATAATCACAGTATTACAATTTTATCTATCTGAGAGCGATTTATTAATCTTTTTTATTTAATCCAGGTCAATTTTTGAATAGCCTAGGTTGGTGTACTTTGCCGATAATTAGAGTCACAAGTAGTAGTGTCAATGCGGATTGACCAGCTCCATCACGAGTTGAAATGTTTGTTGGTCGACCCGCGAAACCCACCTCATGTAGGTCGCAGGCCAACTTCAAAAAGTTTTATATATATACATTTTATTGAAAGTCCGTGGGTTGGTCCATGGCCCGTGCGGGTTAATCTGTGCGGGAGGCCAGTATTTCTGTGAGTAAAATTTTTTAGACCCTAATCGTCCCACCGTAGGACTGTTTAGGGTTGACTTGTAGACTTTGACTTACTTTAACACCTCTAGTTACCAGACGTGTTTATCAAATGTACACCATCCTATAGTGATTGCGGTTTCTTTCTCAATAAAAAAAAATGAAGTACAAGTGAAGAAGAAGATCAAAATGATGCATGCTCTACATACCTTGTAGCTGGAAGTGTTGTATTTGATTGGTATTAACACTCAGGCTCCAGCGGGTGGAACCTGCCGTGTTGATATGGATTATAGTAGCTCTGTTGTCATCATCTCCCTCCAAATCATCCTTGCCAACACGAAGCGCAGGATGAATCTGGGTTTTGTTCCACCCAGGAATAATCGGTTCCATCCAGCAACTATAGGTGACAGAGAAAGTCACAAAATCAAACCACTTATCTCTGCCGCAAACCAACGCCGCCTTAACATGGTTCATGGCCGGCACCTCAGAGAACCCTGTTTCGCCGGCGTTCCCTTCACTGAGGGGCTCCGGCAGAGCCTTAAACTGAGAATGGAAAACCAGCCAAGTTCCACACACAACAAACGTAAACAACACCACTATCTCGTACCCTGCCCTCTCCCCCATGTTTTTTTTGTTTTGTTTTGGTCACTCGATCTTATAACCCTTCAACTGAGGACAGTACAATGTTCGTTATTAAACGTATATATATTTTCTTTGGGGTGCATTTACAATGTAAAAGCAGGCTTAAAACATGAAAGCATTATATTCATTCCTCCGAGTTTTCTGACTAATCATATATACTTCCTTACATGTTTTAATTTTTCATTCTTTTGTTAAATGCATTTCACAATTCACACGTGGTTGGTTCCAACCATGTCTACTTTGACCAGTTACTAAAGGCTCAGCCACTAATTTTTAGAGACTCAATTTCTCAACAATTTAATACCCGGACTTTTTATTCTTATTGAAAATATAGGACCTTAGTAATAACAATAATATAATATTGTTGTGAAATATGTGGTCGATTAGGTAAAATATGATTCTCATACTAAAAGATTAATCACAAGTTTGATTCTTATCGGCGCTCTCTTGATATAGGTTATGACACAGGACAAGTTATAAGCAAATAGATATTATAAAAAATGGTCACACTTGTGTGAGATCAGACCGTCTCACGGGTCCTTGTTCGTGAGACGGGTCGGGTCGGGTCAAAGCACCATGCAAATATCATACTTATATGCTCAAATATAACACTAATCAAGAATACAATTTTTGTCACTTATAAGAGAAAAAGTAATACATTTTTCATAATAAGTAATGTTGACAAGTGCCCCTTACTTATAAGGGCAAATATAATACTTTTGAGGAAAAATGTACTACTTTTAAATCGAAATGTAAAAGTATTGTATTTTCCCTTAAAAGTATTACATTGACCCTTATAAGTAACAAAAATTTTATTTCTGATTAGTATTACATTTGAGCATATAAGTATGCCATTTGTGCATATAAGTGTTACATTTGCATCTTGACCCGACTCGACCCGACCCGTCTCATGGTGAGACGGTCTCACACAAGTTTTTGCCTATAAAAAATATTTTCAAAGAAAAACTATTTTTTTATGAACTATCTAGTAAATATAATTTAGAAGTTTCAATTGTGTGTCATCATATTCAAATTAATGCATAGAGTTGATTTAACTAAAATAAAAAGTATTTATAAATATCATATCATTCGAATAGATAAGAGATGATATACAATTTATTTTACCCATTTCATATTTTATCATAAATATTTTTATGGCTTAGTTGAAAATTTTAAATTTTTATCCTCACTTTGTGGTATTTTTAGTGCCACAATCATTAATTAAACTGATAAATAACCGAAAGCCTATAACCAAAAAAAAAAGAATAAAAAATATTAGATCAATAACTAAAACCGATCTAAAACTGATTTTTCGATCAATTAGATTATTGACTATCAAATAATTTGTTGCCATATAAAGCGGCTCTCTCTCTAGGGTTTTCTTAGAGAGTTTTCTCCCTACGTGAATCTAGGGTTTTCTGCTTTGTTTCTTCCGGCGCAGTCGTCGGTGTCTTTGTTTTTTGTCTTTCTGTTTGTTTTGTCTGAATAATGGACATGCAAGCGTTGGAATCGGATTGTGCTTTGTTATCCATTGCGGAGGAAGATGCAGGAGGTTTGGATGCGCCAATACACGATCATGCGAGTGGGAGTAGTTCTCATTATGAACTGGTTGGCCGATTTCTCACTGACCGGACTATAAAAGTTGATCATATGATGCAAGTGATGGCGTCGGTTTGGCGTCCAGTGATGGGAGTTCGTTTTGTGCCATTGCAAGATAATCTCTTCGTGTTCCTGTTGCCCCATATCCGAAATATAGGGTCCTTGACATTATTGTGTGGATTTGACAAGGATGAGACAAAAATAGGTAAGAACAAAAAGGTGGACTAAAAAGTGTAAAGTACTAACCTCATTACCTTCTTCTCATTAGGGTTTTGAGAAGAAGGTAATCACATTACCTTCTTTATCAAAAAAAAAGAAAAAACCTGACAGGTTCCAGATGCGGCAGTCTGATGCTCACGTGGGAGGGAGAAAAAATGTTCAAATGTTGTTGATTAAGAGGAAAGGTTTTTTTTTTGAACATTATACCAAACTCTATCACACCCAAACATATTGGATAGGAGTGCAAAGTAGTTGTTGTTCTTATTATTAATATTATAATTGTTATAACAATAATACTCTCTCTGTCTCATTTTATATGTCTAGTTCGATTAATAAGGCTTGACTAAAGTTATTTTTAATTTAATTTTTTATAATATTAACTTTAATATTAATATACAAAATTTATATATTTAAAAACTACACTAAAAGTACTATTAAACACAAAAAATCAAATTTAAAAATAAGTAAAAAAGTAATAAAAGAAAATAAACAAAGAAGAAATAGTTGGATTGGTCACTGAATAGTAATTAGGTTAATAATAATAATAATAATAATAATATATTATTATTATTATTATTATTATTATTATTATTATATATGACTACAGTAGTTGTAGTTGCGTTAGGTTGTTGTTATTTTTTTGGCCATTATTATTTAATAATAGAGTACAGAATTAAAATTTGCAAGGGTATTAATTTTGTATTAATTCTTTAATTGTTTTAATTTGAAGATCTTATAATCATATATATTAAACAAATTAATAGTGTTTGTAGCTATAATTAATTATTATATAAAGTAGTAAAGTGAAAAGAAGGCAATTGCATTGCATTCTTTGTGGCATTCTAGGTCAAATCAAAAGAAAAGAAGGTAGGGTTTTGAAAAGAAGGTAATGGCATTGGTACTTTACATATTTTAGTCTAGGGATTTTAATCTACACATTTTTGTCCAAATGATGCCAAATCTACACATATAAAGCAATGACTCCCGAGATATACAACGAGTACTTGATGAGGGACCTTGGTCATTCAAGAATAATATGTTGATATGCAAGCAGGTGCCACCGAATACTAGACCTGAGGAGGTGGTATTGGACTCTTTGGACTATTGGGTTCAGATCCACAATCTTCCCACAATGTTTGCAAACACTGAATTTGTGGAGAAGATTGGAAATTATGTGGGCACTTTTATATCGGCCGATCCAAATAACTTCGGAGGTACTTGGAATAGCAGCTTCTTCCGCATTCGGGTTTCTCTGAAAATCAATGAGGCACTAAAGCGAAGAATGAAGTTGCGATTAAGAGATGGGGATTTCCAATGGGTTACGTTCAAATATGAACGTCTTAACACCTTTTGCTTTTGTTGTGGTCTTATAGGTCACTCGGATCGGTTCTGCCGAAAGGTGTATGAAGAAGGGATCGAGCCTAAGGATTATTTGTACGGGGCATGGTTAAGAGCAGGATTCCGTAGGCCTCCAAAACCAGTGGGAGCCAATTGGATTCTTAAGGATTTACCAGTTGATGCTGTATGTGTGCCATCCACCCCTGCTATTCCTGTTCTGGTGGAAAATATGTCAATCGTGCATGCAGACCTGAAGCGTCGACGTGAAGATGATGGGGATGTTCAACATAATTCGACTGCGGATACTTTGATGATGGAGGTTTCAAAAAAAAAAAAAAAAGATTATTGACTATCGATTATGGGGCGGTTCATCCCTAATGTCCTATAACTAGGACTATTTGACTGAGTTGAGGCAAGCGCGTTTTTCACGTAGAACCGTGGACTCCTAAAATTAGTCGCTAGCCATGTGGTCTGTACCGTACAATTCGAACACTATAGGCAACCACGTCTTTCACGTGACCTATGTGGCTAATGGCCGCCACAGAGCCGTGGACTCCTAAAACTAGTCGCTAGCCGTGTGGTCCGTACGAAATTCCAACACAACTTAAATCGATCTATTATATTTATCATTAATATTATTATTTCACAACAACAACAACTTTAATACGGAGTAAGAAATACTCCGTAATTCTTTGGGATCGGAGAAGAATAAGAAATAATTCTTAGCGAGTTAGCGGCAAAAGAATCTAACTTTAAAAATATTTGTTTCCAAAATTACTATTATATATTTATTATTACTTAACATAATTAATAATTTTGATTTAATTATGTAAAATAATAATAACTTTGTAAAGAAATATATATTTTTTGCATTAAAAGAATTTAATTTTTTTAAAAAATCATATTTTAGGAGATTTTTTTATAATTAATGTTAATATTAAATTGAATAATAAGCACATTAACAAGTTAATCGTGTGGTCTAGTAATTATAATCTTTTTTGCTATATTTTGGTGTGTAACTATTAAAAAAAAAAGACACATAATTTAACCATTAATCAATAATTGATTGGCGAAATTCTCTCAATCCAAGATTTTTCTACACATGGGCTGGGCAAGATGTTAGCAGAGTAAATCACGCTGACTCAACAACTTCTTAGGTGAGAGGATTAGTGATTTGTGCCCACAAAGAGCCCATTACATTGGGTGTAACTTTCACATTGTAGTTGTTATGGATGAATTCCATGTCTTTGTCCACAATTTACCTATAACATGTTTTAGTTTAATTTTGATCTTTCAACTATTGTCGAGGGTTAAGTTGGTAATTATTTTCATATTTTATATATGCAACTAACCATAAAAAACTTCTGATGACTAAATTACAAGATTGTTTCCATTATTTGTAGTAGAAATTTATTACAATGGTACACATACAGAGTGATACTTCTACTCACTTGCCACTGAACTGCCCATTGTTAGAGAAGGGTCTGCAACATACAGAGTATCAAAGTAAGCTAAGGTAAAGGGTGAAGTTGACTTCCCATACTGAGAAATCCAAGAAGGCATCTTCTCCAGTATTTTATCCAATTCTGGAGTAGTTGCATTTACATCTGCTCTTAGTTTTAGCAGCACTTCTTCACCACCTTCAGATCCCTCCACCACTCTTTTCCCATAGCTGTTTTTGTGCCAATGGAGAGTCAAGTCGAACTTGGTTGGCGAATTCTTCCCTCCTGCAAATTGCATAAGGTGCCAACCATCTATGCTGTTTTTCTCGCCGCGTGAAACCAACACCCCACTCTCATCTGCATTGCATCCAGAAAGGATACAGATGTGTTAGGATTAAGCGTTTACCACTACACCAAAAGTTATATAGCAAGTAGAAAAAATGTTGGACTTGGTCTAACAGAATTAGTGAACCTTTGAGCTGGAAGTCTTGGATTTCATTGGTGTTAATGCTGAGGCACCAGCGAGTGGAATCTCCTGTAGTGATATGGACTAAAGTAGATCTGTCATCATTTTCCTGGGAATCACTGCCAAGACGAAGCGCCGGAATCAGCGCATTATTGCTCCACTCAATTTCAGCAGTCCAGCAGCTATAATAGGCAGTGAATGTCACAAAATCAAACGACTTCTCTCTGCCGCAAACCAATCCTCCTCCAAGCTTTTCAGCCTCCACAAACAACCCTCCCGGAGTCGTCGAAAACAGAGAGATATGCGACACCGTACCTTCCCCTGTATTATTCACCACTTGCACAATCTACAAACCCACAACACAAAATTCAGGCCTAAGATCTTGCAGGATTGACTGATAGTTGGACTGCACATTTATGTTTATATATATTATATGCTCAACACGTGGTGTATTGTAGTTTTCAATGAATTTGTGTTCATGATAATGCTCACATTTACTGCTCTTGCAGTGTCGTCGATGAAGGGTGGAACCATGCTCTGTTCCACCATGCCAAGCGAGACGAGAAGCACGATACAGGTAGTCATTATAAATTTGTGTTTTGCTCCTGAATTGTGAATGTATGGCAGAACATAAACCATTGTCAAGCATATTACAGCTGCAATGAGTGCTGCAACAATTGCAGTAGCTATCCAGTCTGCCTGGGCTCCAGGGTTACTGCAACATCACAAAGATCCAAGTTTGAACATTGAAGAATTCCAGCAAGCTTTGTTTTAGACTTTTAGTCTCTTAGATGTTACCTTACAAACCGAACTAAATTCCCAATAAGTGTATTCACCAGCTGAACGAACACACCCGAAGAAACTACTAATGGAGCAGCCAATCCTATGACCGCGGTTAGTGGGTTGAGTGGCTTGGTTGTCTCCGCCAGTACTTCAAACAGGAAATCTGAACGTTCGTTTAAGCTGACAGTAAGACTGTATTTATATTTTATATATTATATGCTCGACAAACTTAAATATGGTCCCGGAGGAAGGGATATGGAAACTTACAAGCAACTGCAGGGGAAATCATCCAAAACAAGGCGAAATAAGAAGAGCCAACATTGAGATAATTCCCCACAGCAAGGACAAGCAACCACTGCAATAAACCTGCTTTAAACATCCATTTTTCAGAGTCTAACACAGCCACATCGTCCTCGTCTCCTCCTAAAGAAAGAGGCAAGAATCCCTTGGTTTCTGAGAATGTGTATGACAAGAACTTGCGAAGAACGAGATAAACCACGTGTTGACCGATGAAGGCCCCTAGAAGAGCAGGCGCCCCAAACAAGCCAACCACCAGCCATGGACTCGCAATGAAGGGAACTGGGGATGCTGATATACTCGGAATGATATAAGCAACCAGGACGGTGAGACCGAGAGAGCATATCCACATGAGTACAATACTCAAAACTGAAAGTGCTAGTGAAACTAGAGATGAAAGCCCTCCCTGATTTAGCACTGCAGACCACACGAGAAGGGCTAATGCTATCACTGATGTGTTGATCATATCAGCTAAACTTTGAGGGTATACAACCATGAATTTTCCCTGTTGTTTTTGGATAAGTATACATTAGAATGCAAAAAACCCCCAAACAATCAAACAAGAGTTAATGCCATCTGAATGTTTAGAACTAAACTTGGCAAAATCACTATACTTGGAAGACTTCAGATGACATTAACTCATCAAACAACATAAGATGTGGTGATTTGAAGTACCAGAATGTCGAAGTATACAACTGTATCCACTACTTCTTCCTCAGAATTTCCTTGGGATAGAGTGTTCTTCCCTGTTGGAAAATCGGATGATGTTGCAGCATGAAGCAGGAATGGAAGCATATTATCACCCAGATGTTGAAGCGAACCGGCTTTCAAAAGATCATGCTTGTCATTCTGGATTAACAAAATATACTTAATCATCAGAAAACAACATAGGAATCAATCAAACCCGAAGTCTAATGTCTTATTACCTTGGTGTGGTAGACAGCTGTGCTGTCTGTAAATGCAAAGTCCAGGCCGGACAGACCAGCAACCTCTTTATACACTTGAAAATCAGTTGAAGATTTTATTACCCCGGAACCAAACAAATCCTGCAATACCAAGTTGTCCAAACTCCAAAACTTTAAGTTCAAGTAGGACACTTTTATGCATATATCAGATATGATCAACAGAAATAAAACAGACCTGTGACACAATCTGGCCGGATGGACGTTTTGCCGCTTTAGCAAAATTCTGAACCGCCCACGGATCAGGACCAGCCTGTTAATAAAATGAAAAAAAAAAAGAATGGGAAAAATAGAAGAAACAGAAGATCAAGCCAAGGTTAACAGAGTTTGCTTAAGATTATGCATATCTGTATTTAGGCCAGCATATGCACACACAAAAACTGATCAAGCTGTATGCACGATAGCTCAGTTAGTTCCTGACTTCCTGAGTGACAAATTGTGGGCAAAATACAGGATCGAATCCTGGCAACTACAGTGTGGGTGGATCATATTCTTATAAGCATTAGGCACTAGCCCTCTCACTTAATGGATCGTTAAAGGCTTATCCCTCCCTCCACAATCTTGTGAGAACTGGGACTAGGAATTTCGCCTTTTGTGAGTAAAAGTGATCGGAGCAATGTATATACCTGAAATATTCCGGACTTCCCACCAAGACCCATGGCTTCCAAGTCAACAGCCACTCTGACAGTATTAATCCAAGGGTGCTGCATGAACAACATATATATAATATATATAGGCATAATATATGCAAGTAATAACCAAAAGGAATTGAAGCAGAAGATGAGATCTTTGATGAATTTGGGTGAATAAAATTAAACGAACCTGAGTTACAAAGCTATGAGCACCATTCAAGCCTTCTTCCTCCCCAGTATTAAAAAGAAAGATGACAGAGTTCTTGAAGCCACTGGCCTGCTTTGAAAGCCCACGAGCAAGCTCCAACATAACAGCAACATTAGAACTATCATCTCCAGCTCCTTCCCTAATATAGACATCAAATCCAACCAATTAAACCTCTAAAACTACTTTAATTTGCATATATCTTACTCATATATAAATTGAAGCATGTGTGCATCTCAACTAAAAGCCTAACCTGATAGTTGGATTGTACATTTATGTTTATATTATATTATATGCTCAACAATATAGAGACGATACAGAAAGCATTGAAAACACTTACGCTGCAAAAACTGTATCGACGTGGGCAGAAACTAGAATAGCATTGTCCTCCTCGCCTGATCTTAATTTAGTTGCTGCAGATTTTGATGATATTCTGATTAGAACATGCTTCATATCCGAGTAAACCAGAGTTTTCCCATAATATGATCCTCCAGACAGAGTATTAACCCCAGTGTTTGCATGAAAACATTCCACTTCCACGTTAACATCCCCATATGCCTCTTCCTGAATAGTTGTTGCTGCTTTCAACACATACTGCATGCCACAAATACACGCATCAAAGTTTTGGAGACATTTTTATGTCCAAACCGCATAAAAGGGAATGTATAGCTGGAATTCTAGATGATTTGTATATATTTTCAGTTCAAGATGGATGTGGTTGCAGAAATTATTATTTTATCTTTCAATATATAGATCAGAATAACATCTGTTCAATAATCTGCGTTTTAATTAGTATGGGTATTATAGTTCGATCTTTAATAGTTGTACACAAGTCCGGCAGGCATGCAAGAGGGTTTATGTAACAACTAAGGATCCATTTGGAAAGCAGGAAAATGACTTCTAGAAAATGTTTTTTGGAAAATGAGTTATTTTCCGGAAAACAATTTCATTTCCAGTGTTTGGATGTATTATGGAAAACTGTTTTTGTATGTTTTGTTCATTTTCTGGAAAATGGATAGAATTGTATAATTAAACATTGTAATTGTTTTATTTAAAATATAAAAAATTATAATAGTTATTAAAATAATGGTATTTAATAAAAAAAATAGAATTTATAAAAAATAAAAAATAATAAATAAAAAAAATGTAGCAAAGGTTTCCGGCGGTTTCCCCACCTCCTTGGTCCATGGTCATGGGTGATATGACTTGGTTTTGGTCGAAAACATGCGAAACAGCTATTCTGGTGATTCCGTAAAATAACTTACGGAAAAAAATTCCGTAAGTCATTTTCCGAAAAAATGAACTGATTTTCCTTGACCGCATTTTCCGGACGTTGCCAAACACAGAAAACTCGGAAAACATTTTCCGGAAGTCATTTTACAGGTTACTAAACACACCCTAAGACGAGGGAATCATATTTTCGGCCCTCAGCTTAAAGCTTTACCACAGTCCAAATTCTTTACTTTCGTCCAAACTTCACCCTATGACAAACTGAGCTGCCAATGCGGATCCGAAGTTCTTTACTTAATTGTATAAATTGATGAATCTTTTTAAATTAAAAGTGGAAATAATGTCCCGTGAAATCAACCGCTAGCTTTAACTTCATGCTATCTCGGTTTTTTATGCACCATCTATATTCATTTTTGTGCGTGTATATATATATATATATATATATATATATATATATATATATATATATATATATATATATATATAT
>NC_044926.1:4550814-4575871 GCF_003576645.1 Ipomoea triloba | reverse complement strand
TATATATATATATATATATATATATATATATATATAGACAAATCAGGTTGAGAATCATATGCTCAGGAAAGAACTGAGAAACCCAGATGTCCATCTGTCCAGATCTAACAAATCACTAAGACTGTTTTTTTAAAACGTGAAGCCATTTTCATGAATAATTAAATTTCAGAGTGCAAGTAAATTGTATAAAAAAAAATATAAATAACAGTTTCATAGAGTATACCTAAGAGAGCACCAAAAAAAAAAATAGAGTATACTTAAGTGCAAGTAATATGTATTAAAATTCAAGTAAAATGTATTAAAAGTGCAAACAATAATATAGTAAGCAACAATATTAAATGCACTTAACATTATCATTAGTTACACCCGACATTATAAAGACGTTAAGGTGCACGAATGTGAAAAAGTAAATTACTTGCACCTGAAAATGATTACACTTTTAAGTGATTATTAGCATATTTGCACAATTACTTGCTTCAAAGTTTGAGTTATTTACAAAAATATGACCGTATTTTTTTTTATGTTTTATTTTAAACTAGTATTTTCACCCGTGCGTTGCACGGAATGAATTTGTTATAATATTTTAAGAAATAGTTGAATCGATATACAATTATATAAATTGTAACATCGAATATGAGTATGAATAAGTGTATAAATGCAATTATAGTATGAGTCTTCCTTGCATGCAACAAATATCACAAAAATTCAGTGTTTTAAAATAAGTGTATAAATGCAATAGGTTGATAATTTACATTATTGCATCATATTCATTAATTTAATTACTTGTCGGTTAGTTATTGCAAGATCTTGAGGTACACTTATATTTTGATATTCAGTAAGTATAACTATATTAGAGAAATATTTACATGGGAGTAATGGGATAATCAGTTGAGTAATTGTTGGTTGACCGTAGAGCATTGTGTTGGAGGAAGAAGATGATATATAGTGAAGATGATATTGCCCTTCACTATATATCATCTTCTTCCTTCAACACGTTGATATTCTCTGGACAAATAACTGTTGGAAAAAAATTAGCATAAAATGACATTTTACTGGCAATATTGTGGTACAAATATATGTGGGTCTACTTTGGATTTGGGTCGGGTCAAAGTGATTCGTGTTCTTCGTAGTTAGACGAAAAGATTGATATATTGTACGCTCAAAACTGATAATGGGTGAATGAGAAATTGGTTCTCAAAGTTTGACCCATTTGAGTTAGAAAAATATAGAGAAAAACCTTTCAAGTAACTTTTGTCCCACATTGGTTTGAGAAGTGGTTTGCACCACTACTTATACAAGATTTTTCTAAGGCTTATTGAATTGTATAGCATAAAGGCTCTCTCTCGCGCGCAGGGGGGTGCAAATGAAATCCCAAAATGAACTTAAAAAGCCTTGACTTGTGCGCCAATTGGCCTTGCGGGTTGAATTATTTTCATATTTTTTATATTGGGAGGGAAGTTAAAACTGAGGATATTGTTTTTATTATTGGCCTTGCGGGTTGAATTATGCCAAATTTTCATATTTTTTATATTGGGAGGGAAGTTAAAACTGAGGATATAGATTGCATTGCAGCGAAATATATATATTGAATTATTACCATTAGTTAGTAATTCTAGTCTAGAATTGTATTACGAATAGGAACGTAGGGAAGAATATATTTTATTAGGAATTCTATTTTAATTTACAATTGTATTAGGAATAGGAATTTTATTACCATATTTTACAATATTAGGCAAACCATAATATTATAGGTCTGCTTTGGGCGGGAAGTTAAAACTGAGGATATTGTTTTTATTAATAGTATAGATTACATATGATCTTTTAGGTCTAGACAAGTGATGGCTGCTATTAGTTCTCAGTTCTCTCATAGTCACTTGAGCGCACCCACATATATATATATATATATATATATATATATATATATATATATATATATATATATATATATCCAAATGAGAGTGACGGCGACAGTAGATCAGATAAGAGCATGATTATGGCACATTAGTCAAATTTGTCGGATATATAAAAGATGAAAGTATGTTGAGAGATTAAGTAGCATATGTGTGTATATATATATGGGCATATATACCTGGAGGGCAGTGTCGAGAACGGCGGAGCCAAGAGGATGGGGGCCGAGTGAACTCAATGCCTTATTATGAGCCATGGCCGCCTCCTCAGAGAAGCCTGTGACGCCGGCATCCTCGGGACTGAGGGCCTCAGGGAGAACCTTAAACTGATAATGATACACCCCCCAAGTCCCACATATCACAAACGCTAACAACACCAATATCTCACACCCAGACCTCTCCGCCATTTTTTTTGTTTTGTCCTTCAACTCACTATATAACGTTACTCAGTGTATATATGACTTAGAGTGTTCGAGCCAGAAAAAGACTGTAATAAAGACTATGTATAAAGAAGTGATGACACGTAAATAATTCGTATCTGCAGGGCTCTACTTATAATCAACGAATTTCCTGAAACGGCGTCGTGTAGGGGGGGAGGGGCGAGTTTTGAGTACTTGTCGAGTAGTTGAGTCACAACTCCATTTATGACGAATACGTCCTACTTCTTACACGTATATACATTATTTGCTATGTCCACATCGTCGTCATTTTCGTCACGTTCAAACCTCTTGTCAAATTATTGTGTGGGCCGGGGATACGGCTGTGTAGATTACGGTTCAAAATAATATTATTTTGATGTTAAAAAAAATAAAAATTTCTTGCTTTGTGTACGCGTTAGAATAATGAAGATTCTGGAGTAATATAATGTATTTTGTAATAATATATTTCGACAATTCATTTATTTTTTGAATTTTATTATTATTAATTAAAATTATTTTTTAAAAAATATTTTAAAAGTTAGTAACCACCACGTCAGCACAATTATAAGTAAACGAGTCAATTTAGACTTAATTGCATAAATTTGTGTAGTTCAAGAACTCTTTTACAATCTTTTTGAATTCGAATGCCTAATTACAATTCTGTGTGTAGTTCAGTGGTTTATTTGACTCTTATTTCAAGAAAAATTTACCCGATTGCACAGTTTAGGTTGTTACATGCAACTTGTTTTTTCCTCAACCCAGTAAAAGTGACAAAAATACCATTAGTGAATGCAAACTTAACATATGAGTTTTTATTATATGTTCCGTATCATAGTTCATTATTGTATGAACACTTTTTATGACATTTCTATAATAGGATTATACAATAATTCACCGAGTAACGAATATAAAATGTCATGCCAAGAAATAAAAGTAATGAAAAATTTTAGAAAATGAAAATATGTAACATTTTAGTACACCGATATTATATATCAACTTATAGATTATTCTAACAAATAATATTATAATCACGCACATATCTCTCAACCAGAATACTAATATTATATCACTCAAGTTAAGGTCTTAATTCCACTGTAAAATTAATTTAAGAATAAAATTTTATCTTCATCGATTTAAATATCACCTAAAATATTTTGTAAAGTCGATGAAATTGTATCATAGACTTAACATGATTTACAAATAACTAATTAATTCGAGCAATCAATGTAAAAGAAATAAAAATAACACACAAATCCTTCACGATACACCATTCTCAGGAGTTGAAGTATGAGTATTAGAGAGCATATAATCATTAATAATTAAATTAGATGGATGAATGAATCTAAACAAATGATCATCTATTAATTAATGTTCCGTTGACTGTTGACTGGTGAGTAGTGACCACGTACTACTTCCTCAATTCAGCCAACAATGTTTTTTCCGTCTGCTGGCTAGTCTAGTCACTTGGAAAGATATTCGATAAGGTAGAGTGTGATTTTCGTATCTAAAAGTTACAAATTTAATTTTAAAAAATATTATTTTAATTGAATATGTCGTACAATACTTAGGCAAAAATTTATGCATGTGAGACCGTCTCACGGGTCTCAATCTGTTAGGCGGGTCAAATCTTTTATTACACAGGTAAATCATATGTCATCCACGCACAATCTCACGCTCCTCTCTATTTGTCCCTATGTTCCTGCTATTGGCAATTTATTCCCAGATCGATCGATTTCGGCTTCCTCCCATCTCCTCCTCCTCCGGTACTGTTGATAACATCTGCAATCCACTGCACGCGCCGCCGGCGGTTGGTGAGGATAGAGAAGGAGCCGATGATTGGGTAGGCTCTGGGATCTACTTCTCGGCCCCTACGAGTGCAGCATTCAAGTACACATTTTTGTTGATTCAAAGTGTGTTTTTTTAAGAGTCATAGATCTTGACAAAATTAATGATTGAAATTTATGTACATTTTACACTTGAGAACTCCTTCGCACATATATATTAAATAATAAATAGATTAGAACATACAACATAAGCCTTTAAAAATAATTTTTTTTTAAAAAAAAAAAAAAAAAAAAGAAGCTGTGTACAGTATTGTCTTAAATGTGTTAACGTGTCGCTCTGGCACGTCTGAGCAGTGTGAATTGAAGATGATAAATGATAATATATTGTTTGAGATAATGTATACCTACCACTTCTGATACCAACATTTATTGGGTGGACTGTGGTGTACTGTCTAAAAATTTTTATAACTTATAATGTATATTATTCTAACTCATTAAATACATTATTCTAACTTATAAAATACATTATTTTATTATGTAAGTTTTATTATTCTAATTACATAAAGTATATTATTTTAACACATAAAGTACATTATTCTAACTCATAATATTCAATGACATCATTTTGGACCGTGATCTACACAGCTGTGTGAACCAATCATTTGCCTTATGCTATTGATTATTGCCCTCCATCTCCACCTACTACTTATTATCTTCTACCCCGAGGAAAATTGCAAAACTATTGGTGGAAACAAACAAATGCAATCTAAATTTTTTATTGGTGGAAATAAATAAATAAATAAATATAGTAGTCATTATATTTTTTTTAAAGATCAATTAATGTATACTAGGTAAGGAAGGAGTAAAATATAAAAATAAATAAAAAAAGTAATATTACCCACTTCAATTTTTCAAAATATTTTCTAACGGCTGAAAGGTAGCCGAAGAATAAACTAGTTTGGATTAATAATTGAGATAGGGAGAGAAGAAGAAAAAAAAAAAAAAAGATGTATAACTACGAGTTGAAAGCTAGGTAGCTCATATTAATGATTTTCGGTACAATAAGTAGGTGCGGACATGGTGGCAAATGGCTATGGTCCCTTATTGCCAAAAATAATACAATCCCGCAATGGTCGCCTAATCTCTATTGCCAAAAATAATACAATCCCAAAATGATTTTGTTTTGGTGGCATATAATATATGGTCCATATGATATTAATTACAAATTATTGTGTGGAGTGTGGACGATAACAAAAAATACATTTTTAATATATTAAAAATATTATTCGTGTATTGAATATACATTATACAAAATAATGTACTTTTAGTATTCATATACTTTTTCTGAATATAATGTACATTTTTATTATATTAAAAATACATTACTTGTTTACTGAATGTACATTATTTGATAGTAGGTCCACACAATCAATAATAATTAATGAGAATACATGTATCGTATAAAAGGCGTGAATTAATCTCATTTGACAAGATGAGGTGCATGTGAGGCAGGACCTCTGCGATGGATTGATTTGGTGCATTGCATGGATCCCTCTATATCCACTGATTTAAGAAGCATGATTCATGTGAAAAGTGGTTGGCGATGCCAATAACAAAGTCAAATTTGTTGGTATAAATCTTCAAATCTTGCATATTATTGGCATTCACAACAAAGTTAAAAGTCAATTTTATATCTTTTTTTTTTTTTGTATAATTCAAATTATATACCATGTGGCTACTAACAATTGTAAAATTTTTAAATTTATTTTAGATTAATTAATGAGTAGAAATGATCGAAACTAGTCGAGAAGCAAGGTTTGTAGATGTGATAGTTAAAATTGACTTCAAGGCAAAAGGTAATAGTGAGGGCAATTCACAGGGCATTTGGTTGGAAAGAAGAAATTAGAGGGCAAAGGAATTGTAATTTTGGTGGGAAAAGAATAAGGTTGTAATAAAGTAGGAATTCAAATTACATTGTTTGATTGAGAGAAAAAAAAAAAAGAATTATTGGGAATGAGAAAGGAAATAAGTGGTATAAAAACTAAAATGACCTTGTGTAATAATAGTAGTAATAATAACTAAGGGCGTATTTGTTATTTCATTTCTTTCTTCCTTCCTAGAAGCAATGAATTGCAATTCATCGGGGTATACACATAAATTGCAGTTCAACCAATTGAGGAAATTACAATTTGACGAAATTATTATTTTCTCCAACCAAACAATATAATTTTGACATATTCAATTACAATCAAATTACAGTGTACCAAACTCTGAATTCACAACATGAGCGAAGTAGAAGAGGAACCCCCATAATCCACCTTTTTAATTGATTGACACAAACAAACAAAAAAAATAATAATAATTGAGATAATAGATAATAGTCATAATACCTCACGTTTCTCAAAATGGTGTACCATTTTGCCAAATTGAGATGGCTCAATAATTAAGAGAATTATTTTAGATGGACCACCAAAAAAAATCCTAATTTTTGTTTTTCTTTTTTGAAGAAAACGACCACAATTAATTAGTTCATATCAAGCTGCAGTACACGAACGATAGAAGAAAACAGAATATAAAAATAAAAAACAAGTCACACAATTCGACTTAGATAGTACTTTTCTAGCTAACACATGAGCAACTTTATTCGCACACCGTTTGATTCTTGTGTGATAATTTGTGGATATGAATCCGCACACGTAGCTCAATTGATTCTTGTGTGATAGATTGTAGACAAGAACACATGATTAAGCATTGACAATCACAATATAAAAAGTTTCATCTAATGTGACTACTTATGGTTACAGATATTAGTCCTCCCAGTAGCCCATATCTTCTCATCTAATGGACGAATCATTGTAATTTATCTCTCAATTATTTTGAGAGAAAATTTTGACTTTTGTGTACAAAGGGCGCGCATATGTTAATGATGAGGGTTAGGGGCCTACACCACTCAATGAGTATTCATGCACATCCGACAATAAAAATAATGTCGAGCACAACTCAAATTCTTTCCATTTTAATCAATGTTTTTCTATGATGATGGGTTATGAGGCTAATTTACTAACCCAATAACTTGAGTGTCATAGGCTTGAGGATGTTTCTCGATTGCTTTTGGTCAAGAAATCGGCCTCAGAGTTTGAACGGCACCGCTAGTAAGAATCATATTTGTCATCACTTTACCATCATATTAGTAATTGTCATGTGTCATGATTGATTTGAGTGTTCAGCCAAAAGATGATATGTCGATTGTCGACTTCATGTGCAATAACTCCCTAAACAACTAGTCACATTGTAATAAACAATAATTTATGTCTAAACTAGCTGCTAATGTATTCAGATTTGTATACCTCGAAACTAATTATGTTACTAAATGATATCAACTTATTTAAACTAGTTGATTGTCTAATTAAATAATTATTTTATACTCCATATTACAAAGGTAAATGTCCCACTTCTATCAAAAATTTGTTTCACTTGCCGGTTCTTATGTACTCATGTCTCATACAATCACTAATTTATATATACATATATACATATATACATATATATATATATATATATATATATATATATATATATATATATATATATGTCCATAACGTATGCCAATATGACATTTTAGAATATTGTATGCACATCAAAAATGAAAATGTGCACACCAACAAATAATCATTTTGTGCAATTCGTGTTTCTCTATATGAAGTAATATAAACATAAACAGACAGTCAATTTAGAATTTTAGTTGAAACAGAATATATTTTTTAATTTGGTATTAAAATCAACCATATGAAAGAGATCAAATCAAGAGTATGATAAAAAGAGATTACGATTCATGTGTTGCTTAGAGTTTAAAAAAAGAAGAGTAATCATGCATATTATGCCATTACGGGAAGTGTGAGTTTTTCTCATATGGAAAAACGTTAGTCCACATTAATTAATGAAAATGTATGTGTAGATTGTAGAATAAAGAGGATCAAGATTTAATAACTAAACATTATAGTAGATATCAAAATTTTATGTGTCCCAAATGGATACGATCAAAATTAAATGAATTAGTCACATCGCTTGAAGTACGTGGATAGATATTGGAGGAATATGAAAAAGAAAATAAAATTAATTGATGAAATTAGGTAGTGAATTTAATCGGGGTATAATTGCCCCACTCAATTCATTCCTGGGGATAAATGCACAAGGGATGTTGTGAAAAGATGAAATTCGCTAGAAGGAGGGCTTGAACCTCCGACCTTGTGGTTAACAGCCACACGCTCTAACCAACTGAGCTATTCCAGCAACTTTAAAAAATATTCGGTTTCTATGAATATATCTCATTTGTTTCTTTAGACATCTGATATTAATGAAAATGAAACAATATTCAATTAGGGTTTGGTAGACAAACAACGTTATATGGAATCTGTACCCTCCTCAGAGTATCATTTTTTTAGTATGCTCTTCAACTCCATCTTACCAGTCCTCCTATTCAACACAAATTGAAGTCTTGGAGGGATTGAACCATAGGTCAGTTCCTACACACATGACATCAACCAAAAACTTCAACCCACCATTAATTCCTCCATCATAAATCACATACCCATTATATCAATCAATCAATTAGTAAAAGACTTTTAAAAAAAATCACAGCTACGTATTGATATACATATGCTTAAGAAATACCTATTATATCAATCAATCAATCAATACGTAGCTGTGATTTTTTAAGCATATGTATATCAATACGTAGTTGTGATTTTCTTTTTAAAGTAATAAATTTTCATAATAAATTGAAAACTATCTTCAAGGAAAATGAAGTCAAAGAAAAATATCTTCATAGTTTTTAAGTCAGAAGACATTTTTTGAAATTCAATTTATTACTTTCAGCCAAACATGAAAAGTTAATTTTATGAAAATCATTTTTCATAAAACATTTTCAAGTTTCCAAACCAGCAAAAAGAGTCAATACCGTCTTTATTTAAGCTCAAATCCAAGATGTCCCATTTAGTAGAGCCACCTCATATCACTGGACGACAAGGTCATTGACAAGCCTAAATTTATCTATTATATTTATTGTTAATATTATTATTTCACAACAACAATTACAACAACTCTAATAATTAGAAATGCCGAGTCATTCTTTGCGGCAAACGGATCTAACTTTAATTTTTTTTCTTCCAAAATCACTATTATTTATTTATTTATTATTACTTAAAATAATTAATAATTTTGATTTAATTATGTAAACTAATAATAACTTTGTACAGAAATATATATATTGCATTAAAAGAATTTAATTTTAGAAAATTATATTTTAGGAGATTTCTTTTCGAGTTAATGTTAATATTAAATAGAATAATAAACATATTAACAAGTTAATCGTGTGGTGTAGTAATTATAACCTTTTTTGCTATATTTTGGACTTTTGGTGGTTAACTATTAAAATAAAAGACACATAATAATTTGACAATTAGTCAATAATTAGTTGGCAAAATTCGCTCACACTAAGGGTCTCTACACACCTGGCCAGGACAAGATGTTTGAGAGGTAAATATACTGACTCAGCGGCTTTCTAGGTGGGAGGACCACTGAATGGTGTTGAAAGTAACTGCAACAAAAGTAACTTCCACGTTGCAGTTGCAGTTGCTAGAGCTGCATTCTAGGTCTTTATCCACAATTTATCTATCACATGTTTTATATAGTTTTGATCTTTCAACTATTGTTAAGGGTTTAGACCTAGGGCGGAGGTAAGTAATAATTTTTTATGTTTTATGCCACTAACAAAAATAACGATAAAAAAATCAATACGGCTAAATTACAATATTCTTTTTATTATTTGTGGTAGAAATTTATTACAACTGAGAGGGTGATACTTCTACTCACTTGCCACAGAAACTGAACTGCCCATTGTTAGAGAAGGGTCTGCAACATAAAGAGTATCGAAGTATGCTAAGGTAAAGGGTGAAGCTGACTTCCCATACTGAGAAAGCCAAGAAGGCATCTTCTCCAGTATTTTATCCAATTCTGGAGTTATTGCGTTTACATCTGCTCTCAGTTTTAGCAGCACTTCTTCACCTTCAGATCCCTCCACGACTCTTTTTCCAGAGCTGTTTTTGTGCCAGTGGAGAGTCAAGTCGAACTTGGTTGGCGAATTCTTCCCACCTGCGAATCGCATAATGTGCCAACCATCCACGCCATTTTTCTCGCCGCGCGAAATTAATTCCCCACTTTCATCTGCATCATTATGCCAAAAGTTATAGCAGCTAGGTAGAGAAAACCCAATTAGAAATGGCAATTTTTCGGGAACAGGGACAAGGACAAGGATACCCCTCCCCTTCTGGTCCCAACCCGCTCCATTTTCATCCCTAAACCCAACTTTATTTCTTTATAGATGGTCATCACATTTTTCAAAGGCAAGGTGCTAGCCATCAATTGATAGACTTAGCTTTTATAGGTCTTCGCCCTACAATTCCCCTTCCAGCACTTATCAGTCTTAATTGCATGGTTTCTGCTTGCATCAAACATAGCTATAACTAGTAGTGAATACCCAATTTTATTTTCTTATAGATCACCATTACATATTTTCGCGAGGTAGGATGTTGGACTTAGTTCTTCACAAAACAATCCTTACTACTAATTGATGGACTTCTTTACCGGCCTCCGCCCATTAAGATGTCAGGATCACTGCCAAAAGTTATAGTTTATAATAACTAAAACACTCTATTTCTTTATACTTGAATAACAATCACCCTCATATTTTAATGACAAGATGTTGGACTGGCCTCTTCGTGCAACAGAACTAGTGAAAAAGAAGTAGGAGGAGGAGTGTACCTTTGAGCTGGAAGTCTTGGATTTCATTGGTGTTAATGCCCAGGCACCAGCGAGTGGCATCTTCTGTAGTGATATGGACTAAAGTAGCTCTGTCACCATTTTCCTCGGAATCACCGCCAACACGAAGCGCCGGAATCTTGGCATTGTTCCACCCAAGTTCAGCAGTCCAGCAACTATAATAGGCAGTGAATGACACAAAATCAAACGCCTTCTCTCTCCCGCAAACCAATCCTCCTCCAAGCAATTCCGCCTCCACATCCAACCCTCCCGGAGTCGTCGAAAACATAGAGATGTGCGACACCGTAGCGTTCCCTGTTTTATTCACCACTTGCACAATCTACAAACAAACCCACAACGCCAGAATTCAGGTTCCCAGCAACACGGGGACCATCATAGTCTCTATTTATTAATTAAGTGACACAGAGATTCAAACCCATGACTTCTTGTATGGGTGGACTCTTATATTAAATTGAAGAATGTATTCTGTCTCAATTAAAATTTTAAGCTAATATAGTTTACAATGAATTTGTTTGATGATATACTCACATTTACAGCTCTTGCAGTGTCCTCAATGAAGGTTGGAACCATGTTCTCTACCACCACGCCAAGCGAGACCAGAAACACGATACAGGTAGTCGTTATAAATTGGTATTTTGCACCTGAAAGTTAAACACACTACACTGTAAAAATCAAATCTTGCAATTATGGAGGTTTGGCCAAGACATTGCAGAGAAATTAAACTTGCCTGAATTGTGAATATATGGCAGAACATAAACCATTGTCAAACATACTATAGCTGCAATAAGTGCTGCAACAATTGCAGTAGATATCCAATCTGCCTGCTCTCCAGGATTACTGCAACATCACAAAGATTTAAGTTTGAACATTGAAGAATTCCAACATTGAAGATTTTAGACTTTTAGTCTCTTAGGTGTTACCTTACAAACCGAACTAAATTCCCAATTAGTGTATTCACCAGCTGAACAAACACACCCGAAGAAACTACTAATGGAACAGTCAATCCTATGGCCGCGGTTAGTGGGTTGAGTGGCTTGGTTGACTCCGCCAGTACTTCAAACAGGAAATCTGGATGTTCGTTTAAGCTGACAGTGAGACTGTATGTTTATATTTTATATATTATATGCTCGACGAGCTTAAATTTGGTTCCGTAGTAAGGGATATGGAAACTTACAAGCAACTGCAGGTGAGATCATCCAAAACAAGGCGAAATAAGAAGCTCCAACGCTGAGATAATTCCCCACAGCCAGGACAAGTAGCCACTGCAACATACCAGCTTTAAACATCCATTTTTCAGAGTCTAACACAGCCACATCTTCCTCGTCTCCTCCGAAAGAAAGAGGCAAAAATCCCTTGGTTTCTGAGAATGTGTATGACAAGAACTTGTGAAGAATGAGATAAACCACGTGTTGACCGATGAAGGCCCCTAGTAGAGCAGGTGCTGCAAACAAGCCAATCACTAGCCATGGACTCGCAATGAAGGGAACTGGGGATGCTGATATACTTGGAAGGATATAAGCAACCAGGACAGAGAGACCGAGAGAGCATATCCACATGAGTAGAATACTCAAAACTGAAAGTGCCATTGAAACTAGAGATGAAAGCCCTCCCTGATTTAGTAATGCAGACCACATGAAAAGGGCTAGTGCTATCACTGATGTGTTGATCATATCAGCTAAACTTTGAGGGTATACAACCATGAATCTTCCCTGTTGTTTTTGGATAAGTATACATTAGTTAGGAAAAAAAAACAAAAACAAAAAACCTTAACAATCCAACAGTTAATGGCATTAACTCATCAAACTAACATAAGATGTGGTGATTTGAAGTACCAGAATGTCGAAGTATACAACTGTATCCACTTCTTCCTCAGAATTTCCTTGGGATAGAGTGTTCTTCCCTGTTGGAAAATCGGGTGATGTTGCAACATGAAGCAGGAATGGAAGCATATTTTCACCCAGATGTTGAAGCGAACCGGGTTTCAAAAGAGCATGCTTGTCATTCTGGATTAACAAAATATACTTAATTAATCATCAGAAAACAACTTAGGAATCAATCAAATCCAAAGTCTAATGTCTTACCTTGGTGTGGTAGACAGCTGTATGGTCTGTAAATGCAAAGTCCATGCCAGACAGACCAGCAATCTCTTTATACACTTGAAAATCAGTTGTAGATTTTATTACCCCGGAACCAAACAAATCCTGCAGTACCAAGTTGTCCAAAACTTAAGTTCAAGTAGGATACTTATATGCACATATGAGATATGATCAACACAAATAAAACAAACCTGTGACACAATCTGGCCGGATGGACGTTTTGCCACTTTAGCAAAATTCTGAATCGCCCACGGATCAGGACCAGCCTGTTAATTAAAAAATTAAAAAAGGGAAAATGGAAGAAACAGAAGATCAAGCCAAGGTTAACAGAGTTTGCTTAAGATTATTCAGATCTGTATTTAGGCAAGCATATGCATACACAAAAACTGATCAGTTTGTCTGCATAGGTAGCTCAGTTAGTTCTTAGGTATATATAGATGACAAAATATATATATACCTGAAATATTCCGGACTTCCCACCAATACCCATGGCTTCCAAGTTAACAGCCACTCTGACAGTATTAATCCAAGGGTGCTGCATGAACAACATATATATATATAGACATAATGTATGCAAGTAATAACCTAAAGGAAGCAGAAGATGAGATGAGATGAGAGATGAATGTTGGGTGAAGAAAATTAAACCAACCTGAGTTACAAAGCTATGGGAGCCATCCAAGCCTTCTTCCTCCCCAGTATTAAACAGAAAGATGACAGAATTCTTGAAGCCACTGGCCTGCTTTGAAAGCCCACGAGCAAGCTCCAACATAACAGCAACATTAGAACTATCATCTCCAGCTCCTTCCCTAATATAAACAATAAATCCAACCAATTTAAACTCTATAACGTATAACTTTAATTTGCAGAAAGCTGGCATTGAAAACACTTATTACGCTGCGAAAACGGTATCGACGTGGGCAGAAACAAGAATAGCATTGTCCTCCTCGCCTGATCTTAGTTTAGTTGCTGCAGATTTTGATGATATTCTGATTAGAACATGCTTCATATCCGAGTAAACCAGGGTTTTCCCATAATATGATCCTCCGGACAGAGTATTAACCCCGGTATTTGCATGAAAACATTGCACTTCCACGTTAACATCCCCGTATGCCTCTTCCTGAATAGTTTTTGCTGCTTTCAACACATACTGCATGCATGCCACAAATACACGCATCAAAATAATTTCCCTAACTTTAAAAACTTAGGTATATATATATATATATAATACTTGCAATTACGTGCATTCATGCGGGACGAATTACAGACCGTCTAGCTTATGCGTATTCACGTAGTAGCTTGTGTGCTACTATCAAGGGTCTCTTGGGACCCACTGAAAAGTGCTGGTCTCAATTGATTATATATATATATATATATATATATATATATATATATATATATATATATATATATATATATATATAATCAATTGAGACCAGCACTTTTCAGTGGGTCCCAAGAGACCCTTGATAGTAGCACACAAGCTACTACGTGAATACGCATAAGCTAGACGGTCTGTAATTCGTCCCGCATGAATGCACGTAATTGCAAGTATTATATATATATATATATACCTAAGTTTTTAAAGTTAGGGAAATTATTTTGATGCGTGTATTTGTGGCATGCATGCAGTATGTGTTGAAAGCAGCAAAAACTATTCAGGAAGAGGCATACGGGGATGTTAACGTGGAAGTGCAATGTTTTCATGCAAATACCGGGGTTAATACTCTGTCCGGAGGATCATATTATGGGAAAACCCTGGTTTACTCGGATATGAAGCATGTTCTAATCAGAATATCATCAAAATCTGCAGCAACTAAACTAAGATCAGGCGAGGAGGACAATGCTATTCTTGTTTCTGCCCACGTCGATACCGTTTTCGCAGCGTAATAAGTGTTTTCAATGCCAGCTTTCTGCAAATTAAAGTTATACGTTATAGAGTTTAAATTGGTTGGATTTATTGTTTATATTAGGGAAGGAGCTGGAGATGATAGTTCTAATGTTGCTGTTATGTTGGAGCTTGCTCGTGGGCTTTCAAAGCAGGCCAGTGGCTTCAAGAATTCTGTCATCTTTCTGTTTAATACTGGGGAGGAAGAAGGCTTGGATGGCTCCCATAGCTTTGTAACTCAGGTTGGTTTAATTTTCTTCACCCAACATTCATCTCTCATCTCATCTCATCTTCTGCTTCCTTTAGGTTATTACTTGCATACATTATGTCTATATATATATATGTTGTTCATGCAGCACCCTTGGATTAATACTGTCAGAGTGGCTGTTAACTTGGAAGCCATGGGTATTGGTGGGAAGTCCGGAATATTTCAGGTATATATATATTTTGTCATCTATATATACCTAAGAACTAACTGAGCTACCTATGCAGACAAACTGATCAGTTTTTGTGTATGCATATGCTTGCCTAAATACAGATCTGAATAATCTTAAGCAAACTCTGTTAACCTTGGCTTGATCTTCTGTTTCTTCCATTTTCCCTTTTTTAATTTTTTAATTAACAGGCTGGTCCTGATCCGTGGGCGATTCAGAATTTTNCGGTCAAATTATTTAATCAAATGGATGGTTCAGATGAATTATTTAATCAAATAGATGGTTAAAATAATTCAGATTAATATTATTAATAGAGATTACCTAATTTAACCTTACTTTTATGATTATCCGTTAAGTTTTCCGTTAAATATTCTTTTCTCCGTTAACATTCCGTTAACTTTTAACTTACCCATTAATTTCTATAAGAAAGGTCTTAGGTTCGAACTTCATCTCAATTAAATTTGACATAATTAAGTTTCTCACTCTATTTTACTTTTATTAAATTAAATAAATTAGTAGCTACAACAAAAAATGATACATATGTATTTCTTTAATTTAGAATTATGTGTCTACAATACCTTTATTTGAAAAAATTATTCATTATCAAAAAATTAAATTAAATAAGAGAAATAATTTCATTAGTTATATTGTCTTTATTTTCTCTCATGCAAAGATTCTTTACATTCAAATTTATCAATTGATATTCATTACATTGTCCATTATCTTATTTTTACAATATCTTGTAATTAAATATCAAAGTTATAGTAAAAAATAATGTTATATATTTAGTTACCAAGTATTTTATTAATACTATGAAAAAAATTTAAAATAATTTGAAGCTAATTATATTAACTACTTGGGGATTGGTTGACAAAGAGAGTACTCAAATAATAACCCAACAAATTGAAGCATCACTCTATTTTACTCTTATTGAATTAAATAAATTAGTAGTTACACCAAAAAATGATACATATGTATTTCTTTAATACCATGAAAAAAAATAGTTTGAAACCAATTATATTAACTACTTGGGGGATTTGTTGACAATGAAAGTACTCGAATAACCCATTACTCAGCAAATTGAAGCGAGAAACTACTTTTTAATATCTTTGGAATACATAATATTTTAAAATTTCAAATATTTATTAATTTATTTAATCTTTTTTCTTAAACTATGGATTTCTTTATCCACAATGACTCATTCAATAATAATGGTTGAACCAAATGAACCCCAAGCAGAACACCTAAAGGAAAGTCCATAGCTCCTATATCATAATCTCATTGCATGACGTTGTCATTTATGCTACCAACAATAACCGAATTGCAAATAACACACTACCAACAAAAAAGAAGAGAACAAATAGTAAAGATGAAGACAATGACAATGTTACTCAAAAGAGAATTAAGAACACTTAGAAAAATTCAAATTAAAAGTAGTATTTATTTAGACTATCATTTTTAGACCAAATATTTAGACTATCGATTTTACAAGATTGCAAACATTTATTTTAGTAATAATTATAATGAATTTTCTATATTATCGTGGATTCATATACTTTGAGTTATATATTTAAATAAAAAAATTCGACATTCAATTACCCATGTATAAACTTCTCCTATATAATCTTGCATTGATATACTTTCAAATATTTATTTAAATATAAATATTGGGCATTAACACATTCGCGAAATGCGCGTATAAAACTAGTATATATATATATATATATATATATATATATATATATATATATATATATATATATATGAGGGCATATATACCTGGAGGGCAGTGTCAAGAACGGCAGAGCCGAGAGGATGGGGGCCAAGTGAACTCAATGCCTTATCGTGAGCCATGGCCGCCACCTCAGAGAAGCCTGTGACGCCGGCATCCTCGGGACTCAGGGCCTCCGGCAGAACCTTAAACTGATAATGAAACACCCCCCAAGTCCCACATATCACAAACGCAAACAACACCAATATCTCATACCCAGACCTCTCTGCCATTTTTTTTTTTTTGTGTGTCCCTCTTATAATAATCCTTCAATTCACTATATAACGTTAGAGTATATATATATGACTGAGTGGTCGAGCAACAAAAAAGACTGTAAAGACTATATATAGAGAAGTGATGACTGATAATACGTGTCTGCAGGGTTCTATTTATAATCAACGAATTTCCTGAAACGGCGACGTGTAAGGGAGTTTTGAGTAATTGTCGAGTAGTCGAGTCACGACTCCATTTCTGACGAATACGTCCTACGTCTTACACGTATAAAAAATTGCTATGTCGCCCATCGTCGTCATTTTCGTCACGTTCAAATATCTTTTTACATTATCAATTTGTGATGATAATAATGTTATAAAATTAAATTGTTCGTGTACCGGCTGTGAAATTTTTCATGGATTAAAGTTATAAAATAAATTCAAGAGCAAATTTAATATAATCTAATCGTATTACTATATTTCATTTGATTTGATTATAATAATTGCTCTAAAAGGTGACAGAATTACTAGAGTATGACTCTTATACCGATCAACATGTAGTTGGTCCTTACTATATCTAATTAGTGCAAATACATAAGGCTCAGTTCTTAATTTGTAGAGACTCATGGTCGTACTTCATTTTTCTGTTTTTTCCATTTCCAATTTTTCATTTCTCTAGTTTTTCATTTTTCCTCATTCATTTCTCCAGTTTTTCATTTTTCCTTTCCATTTCTCAAAATTTTTTTTATTTCTTTAGTTTTAGTACCTAGTTTGATTAAGAAATAAAATACTCAAAAATTCATTAAATACAATCATCCTATATAACATTATTTTGTATATTTATACAACAAAGATAATAATAATAATAATAATAATAATAATAACAACAACAACAACAACAACAACAACGTAACAACAATAATAATAATAAATAAATAAAATAATAACAATAATAAAGAAAATAATAATAATAATAATAATAATAATAAAATAATAGTAGTAGTAATAATAATAACAACAACAACAAGTTTTCAAAAAAAAAAAAACAACAACAACAATAATAAATGATAAATAATACCAACAACAACAACAACAATAATAAAGATAATAATAATAATAATAATAATAATAATAATAATAATAACAATAATAAAGATAATAATAATAATAACAATAATAACAACAACAAACAATAATAAAGGAATTAGCTGAAGGTAAACAAAGAAAATTTGTTCACCCATGCATTTTCCATTTTTTCAAATGGAGAAGTTAATTTTAGGTCTCTCCAAAATTCTATAGAAATGAAAGAATGCAGATGGAAAGTTATTTTAGAGTTAGTCGTAACCATGATTGAAAAAATCGTTAGGCGCCTAGGACACCTAGGCGGGATTAACTGGCTACTAGGCGCCATTGTATTTTTTTATTTTATTTTTTAAAAATTTGTTAAAGTATTTTCAATTTTTTAAAGACTAATAATTATAAATTATATAATACTTTAATAGTTAATACTAAAATATTAAATATTAACCTAAAAAATATCTAGAGTTTGTACAATTTAGGGTTATTTCCCTCAAAACGATGTTGTTTTTAGTGAAATAACCCATTAAAAAAAAGAACAATAGTTAATTGCCCAACTAAGCGGCCTAGTTGGTGCCTAGGAGGTCTAGTCGGTGCCTAGGAGGCCTAGGCGATGCTTAGGCGGCCTAAGCGGTCGCCTAGCCGGCCAGCCGCCTAGGCAGGATTTTTGCAACATTGGTCGTAACGGAGCTCCATAACTAATACTACAGTTCATCTCAAAAGATACTACCTCACATTTGTTTTTATATTATCGAATGAAACTGCAGTTATATTGAAAAGGAACTGCAATTGTGTTGAAAGAGAACTGCAATTGTGTTGAACTGATGATATTGAATAACAGTTTCACATTTTTTGGTACTGTAGTTATATCGAAAAAGAACTGCAATTGTGTTGAAAGGGAACTGCAGTTGTGTTGAACTGATACTGAATAACGTACAGTTTCACATTTTTTGGTGTATATTGTTCAATGAAACTGTAATTATATCGAAATGATATTGTAGTTATGTTGAAAGGAAACTGCAGTGTATTATAAAAGAAATTGTAGTTGTGTTGAAAAGAAACTGAATAACAATTTCACATATTTGAGTGTATAATGTTGAATGAAACTACAGTTATATTGAAAAGGAACTGCAGTTGTGTTAAAAGGGAATTGCAATTGTGTTGAAAGTGAACTGCAATTGTACGGAATGAAGGTCGTTTCAGTCATTTATTTTCATTAATCAAAACGTCGTTTTGATTGTGGACCGCGGTCCACCGTAAAATTTGCGCATAAGTTATAATCAATCAGTTTATCTCTTATTAGTAAACCATTTTCTATATAAGTAACGCTTCAACCCCTAAATATTATATTTTGATTCAGAAGTATTATTATTTTTCCTTAAAAATATTACATTTTCTCTTATAAATAACAAACAATTTATTATTGATTAGTATAAATTTTTCAGCATATATAAATATTATATTCTCATATTTATCTAACCTATCTTACTGGTTACTCGCCATTTAACAAATATCTCTCATGCGGCATTCATAAATTTAGATAATTTTATCATTATTATTATTATTATTTAACACCATTATCATTACATCAAACTAAATTAGAAATTTTACTAAAAATGGTTGAAGGAATTAATATAAAACAACACAAATTAGCGGTACTGCGTGAAGACACGTTGTTCGAATGATTTAAAAAAATATGTTTACCCGTCTTCTAGCGCCATGCGCAGTTGTTAATCAAATAATTGTGTTTTAATGAGCATTAATTAATAATTGTGTTGATGATCCTACGAGGCTATGACCATGACTACTTGTCATTTCAGGAAACCACGTTTTTCACGTAACCTATGTCGACCGGCACGGAGCCTTGGACTCCTAAAACTAGTCGTCCGTACGGTTCGATCGAAACTTTTGACATCTAAAACTAGTCGATAGCCATGTCGTCCGTACGGTTCGATCAAAACTTAAATACGAGTATCTAGCAAAACCATTTAACAAATATCTCTCAGACAGTATTCATAGTAAATTGATTCATATAATATAAAATATAACCCTAAACTAAATAAAGTAATATTATATTCTACAATTCAAACTAAGTAATCACATATTCTCAAAATCTCACATTACATTCCTAACCTGGGTTAATTCCATTACTCTACTTGATGAGAAGAATCACTCAAAAATTACTTTAAACAGTATGATAAGTGTTCAATTCTTGACACGAATTGAACATTGGAGATTTTGATTTGAATTAGACTCTTTTGTGAGTTAAAGTGTATAGTTTAGTATCAAATTTCAAAGTTAGATTAACTCGATTTACCTTTTCATGAGTTTAGGGGTGGGATCATTAAGGTCGAATATATAATTTGACGAAGTTGAAAAATTAAACTTGGGTTCAAAAAAAACATCTCCCAAATTTAGGCCATGATCTAAATCAACATCATTTCTTTAGAATTGCCATGATATGATTTTTATTTTCTTTTCCTTTCGTTTGGTCAACATTCACTTTTGTAGTAAGTGCATAAACTTACATCTATAGGAACATAATTTATTAACTACAAATATATCACGTTCAGTAATTCTAAGATTACTCTAAGGTGGCGTTTGGTTCAGGTCTTTTGAGATTACCAAAGTAATCTGAGTCTGATAATGTTATATTCCCTTGTTTGGTCATAAAGCTAAAAGTTCATAAATTGACATGTAATCATAGTTATGATATAATTTTAAGAGATATTGGTTGAAAATTAGCAAGTTTTTATTATGGATTTAATGTGTTGATTTTATAAACTTGTAGTTAACATATTATGTGCTTGCAGTTAACAAATTATGTACATGTAGTATCAATGTTGTTTCTAATTGCATGAAAAAATAGTGCAACTAAATGCAAAAGATAGGTAAATAAACTTAGAGTTAAAGGTTAATAAATTGATGGACATTTGATATGTAATGATTATGTTACAACTTTAAGAGAAAAATTAATTTTTTTTACCTTGATAATTTATAAGTGCAAGTAATCTACCTTGGTAACATTCGTGCACCTAATGATAAAATTTTTCACATAGGTGCACTTAACAATAACATCTAATGCAATTAATGATAACGTTAGGTACACTTAATGTTGATGTTCAGTGTAAATTTTACTTACACTTGTAATACATTTTACTTGCACTTAGGTGCACTATATTACTTGCACTTTTAACATAATTTACTTACACTTCGATATTCAATTATTTACGAAAATGCCATAGCATTTTTAAAAAAAAAAATTAATATTTTTAATCCATTAGATTTGGACACGTGGATGACGTTGATATATATATATATATATATATATATATATGATTTTATTTGAGGCGTGCGTATAAATGTATAAATCAATCAAACGCCTATCCAATATTCTCAGCTTAATGCACAAAGGAAATTGAAAGGATTGTCTTTTTTTGGTTGCAAGTTTATGCACGCAAAGGAATTTGAAGAGGAAATTGAAAGGATTGTCTTTTTTTATTGACAAGTATATGCACGGACAATATTCAATAGGCTTAATGTTAAAAGAATCTAAATAATTATTTGTTATAATTATATTCAGATGTTTAAAATTTGCCAAATCAATATCAAAGTTTTGTATAATTTGAATATTATTTGGCTGTTATAATGTTAAATGATGCTGAGATATATTTTTTAAATGGCGGAGGTTGAGCTGTGGGAGATTCAAAAAGGGTTGAAATTTGTGTGACATAGTAATGGTTGAATGTGATTCAAATATCTTACAGAAGGTAAAGCATCTTGGGTCCATATGTTGAATTTGATTGAGGTGTGTGAGAGATGAAGATCAGAATTCAGAAGCAATGGCCAATCATACAGTGGGCTACGGATATTGTAGATAGATTATGTCCAGATAATGTTAGTGTATTATGTATTTTCAGTTTGTTTACATATACATAATATGTTAATTAAAGAACATAATATGTTAATTGTATATATATGTCAACTACGGAATACTATATATGTTGTGCGATAATACATCTGTTACCATTTTAAATTAGTATGTCACATAATCGAACCTTGGTGGTGGAGACATCGATTTGTTGGGCTAAAGAAGATTGAAAAAGTATATAATAGATACTTTCTTATAAAGAATCATAAGTGTTTCAAAAAAAAAATCATGTACATAATAAGGAAAGAGTCTATAATGCATATGGTACGTGCAATGGACCCTAGTTCATGATGTAATTTGTGACAAATTTTATTGTAGACCATGGTCCATGTAGCAACGTGGTTTGATTTTAATTTTAGAAGAAAAAAATCGTTGTTGTTTTCCTAGTTCATCATTAACGTTGATAACAAAGTCAAATTTGTTGGTATAAATCGTCAAATGCTTGCATATTATTGGCATTCACAACAACAAGGTTAAAAGTCAATTTTATGTCTCTAATTTTTCTTTTTTGTATAATTCAAATTATATACCATGTGGCCGCTAACATTGGTAAAGTTTCTTATTTATTTTAGATTAATTAACGAGTAGAAATGATCGAAACAAGTCGAGAAGCAAGGTTTGTAGAAATTATAGTTGAACTTGACCTCAAGGCAAAATTAAGGTAATAATAAGGGCAATCCAGTGAATTCACAACATGGGCGAAGTAGAAGAGGAACCTCATAGAGATAATAGATAACAATCATAATAATCTGGAGATTTTATTGAGTGAAAAAAAGTCATTCATTCTTAACTAAAAATCAAATGTTCCGATCATTAAATTTGAGGTATTTTCGTGCTACACAAATAAATAAATAATAGACATAATACGCACGTTTCTCAAAATGGTGGACACTCAATAATTAATAGACAATTATTTTAGATGGACCACCAAAAAAAATATCATAATTTGTACGAGTACAAAAACTTGAAATCGAGTAATATTAGAAAAAAGAAAAAAATGGTCACAATCTCCTTGTTGGCTAGTCCAATGCAAATGAGAATTAGTCTGAGTATGGTAAAAATTTAAAGGTGTCTCCAACCAATTATTATATCATGGACTAGGATTCATATTGTATTGTGAATCATGATACAAAAATTTAGTACATGACCTTCAGTTACCTACCCTGAAACATAATATATTATAATAAATTTGATTCTCATTTTTTTCTTAAATAATACTTGCTAAAGATATTGAAAGGACATATAAGTCCGCACATGTAGTTCAATTGATTCTTGTGTCATAAATTGTGGGTAAAAAGACACATGATCAAGCATTGGCGGTCACAATATAAAAGTTTCATCTAATGTCCTTATGGTTACCAGACATTAATCCTCTCATTCATTCATATTTTCTCATCTAATGAACTGTTGAATCATTGTAATTTATCTCTGCACTATTTGGAGAGGGAGAAAATTTTTGATTTTGTGGACAAAGAAAGGGCATATGTTAGTGATGAGGATGAGGGGACCAATATTAGGATAAGATTGAGAAAATATTGCTCTCAATGCTAAGAAAATTAGGGCCGCACAACTCAATGAGTATGAATGACATCCGACAATAAAAATAACATCGAGCACAACTCAAATTCTTTCATGGCATTTTGTGGTTTGATTTAGGCCAGTACGCGAAAGAGAGCCTTTATATGGTATACAATTCAACCTTCTAAAAGGTTTTTTTATATACATAGTGGTGCAAATTCACTTTTTTTGTAACGTAGGACAAGTGTTTCTTTCTAGTCTTTCTACATTCATTTTTCAATTCAAATGGATCTACTTTTAGAATTAACTCATTATAATTATTCGTTTTGAACGTATAATATATCGATATCTTCGTCTCACTACGAGTAATTCGAATCCGCTTTAACTCGACTCAAATCCGTAATGGACCCCACATATATCTGTAACACAAAATAACCACTTACATCGCCTTTTTTGCTATTATATTTTTTCCAACAACAGTAGCTCCCCAAACAACCGGTCACATTGTAATAAACAATAATTTATGTCTAAGCTGCTAAATATTTAATACAAGCTAGCTCAGTTCTAGCTGAATACACAATATCTTTCAAATATGTCACGTAATGTATTCAGGTTAGTTTGTATACCTTGAAACTAATTATGCTATCAAATGGTATAAACATATTTTAACTGGTTGATGGTGTAATTAATAATTATTTTTTACTCCGTATTAGAAGGGTAAATGTTAACTTATGTACGAGAATCATACTATATCCATTAGGCAACGATGTATTTCTTTTTCTAAATTTATGCACAATGTGAATTTTATTAGCATAAAATAGGTATCAAATTAATGCATGTGGTGCAAATACAACTTGCATGCTTTTATATATATTTATTCGTTCAAATTATACGAACACGATATATATGCATTCTACAATACATAATAATGTGTAAATTTAATTAGTATAATATGTAAAATTGATATGGGGTAACTCAATCAAGCTGATCGAGTTAATGACTTAGTAACCACAAGGTTCTAAGTTCAACTCTAAGTAGGAGCGATCTATATATTGACAATCTTGATTTAAGTCAGTCAGCTATGGACAACTTATCTTAGTGTACTTTCTCATATGATCACTTATATATATGTATATATATATATATATATATATATATATATATATATATATATATATATATATAT
>NC_044926.1:4537742-4549288 GCF_003576645.1 Ipomoea triloba | reverse complement strand
TATATATATATATATATATATATATATATATATATATATATATATATATATATATATATATATCAGATATGTCCATAAAGTATGTCAATATGACATTTTAGAAAATTGTATGCACATCAAAATTGAAAATGTGCACAGCAACAAATAAGCATTTTGTGCAATTCGTGTTTCTCTATATAACCATATATGGAGTAATATATAAATATAAATGTGTAGTCCATTATCAATTTAAATTTTTAGTTGAGATAAAAATATATTTTTCAATTTGATATCAAAGTCAACTCTATGCAAAAAAATCACGAACGAAGAAGTGATCAAGCACATTATGCCATTACGGCTATAATTGCAAATGGTCTGTGTCCTAAGGTCCACCCTTCTGCCCCACAGGGTGCTGTAGAAGGATAAAACTCGCTAGAAGGAGGGCTTGAACCTCCGACCTTGTGGTTAACAGCCACACGCTCTAACCAACTGAGCTATTCCAGCAACTTTGATTAATATTCGATTTCTATCAATCTATATTATTTCTTTCTTTAGACATCTGATATTAATGGAAATAAAACAATATTCAATTAGGGTTGGGTTGACAATCAACATTATCTGGAATGTGTACCCTCTTCAGAGTTACATTTTTTTAGTATACTCTTCAACTCACTCTTACCAGTTTTAGGAGTTTGAACTCCTCCTATTCAACACAAATTGAAGGCTCGGAGGGATTGAACCATAGGCCAGCTCCTACACATGACAATTGACATCAACCAAAAAGTTCAGCCCACCATTAATTCCGCCATACATTATATCAATCAATCAATCAGTAAAAGACTAAAAGGACAGTTCACATAATTCATTTTTCCACTGCACCTCCAAATTTGTAGGGCTGTGCAATTCACCGAAATTTTTCGGTTAACCGACCGAACAGAAAAATTTTGGTTAAATATTAACCGAATCGAAAAATTCGGTTCGGTTAATGGTTAAAGGAATCTTGAAATTTCGGTTAATGGTTAATTTGGTTCGGAAGTTCGGTTAACCGAATTTATATATATCTAGATAAATAATTAAATATAAATACTAAATACTAATTGGATTGAAGATTTGAAGTTATGGAGGTTTGAATATTTGAAGTTATAGATAATTTGTATTTTATTTTAATTGGATATATTATTTTAGGTGTTATTTTTAAAAGTTTATATTTTAGGTTTAAAAAGTTTGGTTAATCGATTAACCGAAAAAAAAAAAATTCGGTTCGGTTAATTCGGTAACACAAACTTCGGTTCGATTAACGGTTAGAGGTTTTAACATTTCGGTTAATTCGGTTCGGTTAAAACGGTTCAGTTAACCGAATGCACACCCCTACAAATTTGTAACAGTGTGGTTTGATTAAGACAAGAAATGAAGGAGGGTAATCAGATAAGTTCCAGACAGTAGGGAGAAGAGATGAGAGGAAATTGGGAGGTAAATTTTTATTACAACTTTCTCATATTGGGGCTTGGGCCATTATACAATGATTATATACTCTTCCTACCCCTTCTAACCTCATATACTCAATAATACTCCCACCCAATCTCACAACTAACTTCATCTCCGAATGCCATCTTGATCTTGGTAATAACCTCCAACTACCTAACAATCTCTCTCTGGTTCTCATTTTATTCAGCTGCCCAAGGTACAACAACTTAGCCAAGCATCACTAACAAAAACAGCTTACTAGTCACTGCCCAAGCAATTTGAATGCCCGATTGTAAACCCATGAAAATACGACGAAAAGGAAAGCTCCTAACCTTCAACTGGTCCAACAAAAAAGAAAAAAGAAAAAAAAAATCACCCCTACATATTTCTTAAGCATATGTATAGATAGAAGCCTCCCTACTAGCCAGATATGCATTTTTCTAAATTCACTCTTTCATAATCATTTCGTCACTTTTTGAAAATAGCTACTGAAACTCTACTAGAAAGCAAAATATTTGATGGAACAAAAACAAAGTAAAAGGTTAAGCACTACAACAAGGCCACATATGATGGCACCCAGTACGAAAGGCCATTGAAGGTGCCTGTAGCTCATGACATTCCTCTGGCGAACATCAGATCTTTAGCTGTTTGAAATTCTCGATTTCCGGAAACTCCTGCGGCTTGTCCATTACAGCAGTCTGTTCATTACTCTGGCAAGGAGCTGGCTCCAGGTCAGTTGAAATCTTTGGAAGCTGCAAATCAACTTGAGGTGGCAGAGTTTCAGAAAGAATTAGCTCCTCTACCTTTTTTGGTAAGACTTGGAGACTAGGAGGTGCCTCGAGCTGGATCTGTGAGGTTCTTGAAAGTGATGGTTCCTCTGCTCTGCCTGATGCCGGTTTAGATGGTTGGTGATGTACTTGAATTTCTGGTGCTTTAGGATTCAGTGCTTCATTACAAACTAGTGGAGCTTTAGAAGATGGGGGCTCCTTTTGTTGAGGTTGTCGATCTACTACAGGTAATTCCTCTGCTCGAACAGGGGGAGGAGGAGCAGCATAAACTGGCACAACATGCCTAATAGAGACGGAAGGCGCCACCCCTAGTGTTGCCGGCCTTATTACTCTTGGAGACTGAGAAGGTGGAGGAATTGGTGGTGCAGAAAAAACAGGAATAGCATTCCGTATTGTCACCGGAGGTGCAATCCTGTGGTGGGGGCTAAAATGCCGAACAGGAATGTAAGGAGCAGCACTGGCTGCATGAAACTTCTCAGGTTGAGCCATCCTCGAACTTAAGGATGCCTCATTTAATGCTGCATTCATGTGTCTACTTTGAGCGGTAGTTCTTAAACATACTGGACTGACAGGTCTACTGCGACTAGCCGTTCTTGGGCATATCAGGGGGAGTATTTTGGATGTTGTAGTTGTAATTTGATGTGTACTTGATGGTCTTGGATTAGGACTGGAAAAATTTATAGGAAATGGTACTCTAGCCAACTTTGCCTTGATCAGAAATTTTTGTAAAGCACGTGCTACAGTTACATGCTCTTGCTCATCATTTCTCCCCTTATCTGATGTTGAACTCTCAGATTGTTGTGCCACTGCGCAGACAAAAAAGGTGCATATCATGCAATGTATAAGAATAATAGGCGCATCACATTATCAAGAGCAACCAGCCATATTGCTGTGAATTGGCTAGTACCAAATCATGTACCAGAAACATCTTCATGTTCTTATTCTTAGTCAATATATGTAAAAGCATGCACACTGCTTAAAATTATCAATCATTAAGATTGGATATGGTTTTCCAACTTTTCGGTGTTTAATAATCAGCTGTAAATGAGAGTCTAACAAGAAGGCATGATATGAACAGCAATCTTAATGCTTAAGTACGAGTGCTGACACTCTTCTTTCTTTTCCTCTTCTATACCACAAAAATGGAAACTAGTTATTAGTTTATTACTTAATAAAAAAAAAATCAATTTGAAAATATTTACCTTCATTAGAAGGAACTCAAGAAAGTAAATACTCTTAGCACAACAACTATATGAAAATTTGATAATTCCTGTTTTAGCTATAATAGTGTAAAACTGTATCAAAAGGAACATAAAAATTCAAGGACTTGGATCACTTACATAATTTTAGGGACGACCAAGCTGCCATGGCTGCATTTTTTTCAGCTTGCTTTTTATTTTTAGCTGGCTCCCCACTAAATATAACACCTGCCAATTCCACAGTACCTGTAAACACAGGTAAATGTCCTAGGCCTGATCTGAATGTAGTGTATGCCGGCAATGATGCTCCTACTCTTTGAGAAACCTCTTGCAAGAGATTCTTGTATACTCCTGTCTCATCCTGTAAATTTTGTGGACTGATGTAATTAGCAAGAAAGCATAAAGAATATTGTATTAAGTATATAATCAATTCCAAGAGTGGAGTACAAGAGAGAATCATCACATGGAAACCATAAGCTGCAATTTAAAAGGTTAATGACACTATTATCCTTATTTAACACAGTAAGAGATTCTTTAAAAAAAAAAAAAAAAAAGGCTTTTTTGAAGGGAGAAAAAGAAAAAAGGGGCTTTTTGTCTCTACCTTTAATAAAAAGACTCTCTCTCTCTGTTTAGTATTTGGGCAGCTTAGTGTATTGAAGTAGCTAAGCCCCAATAAGATGTGTCAAACAAGCACCCAATAGTTAGCATATTAGTACTCTAGCCCCTTTAAATGCTTAAGTGAGCATAGACACGTAAGAAATTCATCATGCAGGGATGTATCTCTCACATTGTCAATAACAACTTAAAGATATTATTCTATATGTGAAAAATATTAATATGCAAGAAGCATATATTTTGGTGAGTTATAGAATCTGATACACGAGTAGAACTACCTATTGTGTAACATGAGCTGTCATTTCCCACTCTCTGCTCCTCTTCCTCTCTACAGACTTCTCTTGCAATAAAGGAAAGGGGAAATGAACATTTAGGAGAAAAGCAGCCCTCGTTACAATAAGATAAGAATCCAATATCCAACATTATTGTACAAGTGGACGGTGTTATTACCTTTTTTATTTGCCTCATAACTTGTCACACATTTAAACCATAAGGATTATAGACAACTTTTAGTAATTCCACTTTAAGGTGCAAAAATGGTAACACAATATTCAGTAGCTCTCCCCAAAGCCAAAATACATCTTGGATCAAACGTAACTGCATGCAAACATCACAAATAACATACACAAGATGACAAGCAGATTGCAAATAATACCAAAATAAAATGCACTTGTGCAGAACAACCTGTCTTACAAAGCATGCAAATGATCAATATATCTTGATTATCTTCTCTCATCACCTGTATTTCTTAGTATCAAGGTTATTATTGACATTGTTGTAGTTTCCTATAATCCTATTCCATTTCAAATGGAGGATGTTGTTTGAATTTCAAAGCAGACAGAGGAGGAAAATGAATAGGCCAATGGAGAAGGCAGTAAGCCATGATGATGGATATGAACGACCCTTTTTACTCAAGCCATCCCCCAAGTCATCGAGTGTCTTATAAGTGAGAAAGTGAACTCGGGGGAATTTCCAGTCACTCACTTCCTACACCAAACTGACCAAAGATGACTAGATATTGGTTTCCTTGGAAACTGTTCATGGTTTAGAAATTCAATCATAGTAGGATTAAATGTCATTTCATGATCTATGACATGCCAATGGCAATAAAATTGAATATGATGTACGAGTATTTTGATTATTTTCCAAATGTTCTAATGGGTTTGTTATATTCACTAGTAAAAGTTTAATCAAAATCACAATGCAAGTGCTTCTCTTCTGGAATTCAAGTTACCAATGCAGTATAAGCAAGTTAAATGATGAAATAAAATGAAACGTGCACAGAAATGCAAACCATGGGGGAAAATACTGCACCGACAATCAAACTAAGACAGAAATAGAACAAACCCAGCTAAACTCGAAGACTCACCAAAATTCTGGCGGCAAGAGAATTGGAAGGTCCACGGTTGGCGAGAGCATTGAGCGCCACCTCGGCTGCGGAGTGCTCAGCCTGGCGGAGCGTGGAGCAGCAATGGGGGCTCTCGAAGGTCTCGCCGTTGAAGTTCACCGTGGCCTTGAATCGGGGCGCGTGATCCGGGCCTTCTCTGATGCAACTATACGACGGCAGGTTGAAGCAGCTCCTCTGCGCCAGTTCCTGCAGCTGGTTCTTATACATTTCTCCAACGCAAACCTAAGCAACAACCCCAATCGGAAGCAAATAATGAGCCGGACGGAAAATCAGCTCAGATCATGGAAGCTGGGGGCCGAGCTCCGACGGCGATCGCGGGGAGAGGATCGGAGAGGTCCTAGGGTTTTGCATAGATACAATGCGAGTGTATGAAGCGTAATTTCTAGAGAGAGAGAGAGGGAAAAACTTCACAACATTAGAGAGAGAGAGAGAGGAAGTGCTTTCGTCCATTTGCGCTTAGTTGACATAAATAAAATAAAATAAAATAAAATAAAAACATGAGCTTTTTGTTTGTATTTATTGCTCCGCTATTAATACTCTCGGAGTAATGTTAACCTGCATGCGGCCCCATGGAAAATGGGGTTGTGGGGATGGAAGAAATCGTCGCCTGAGAGATTCGAACTCTCGCGGGGAAACCCCGTGTACTTAGCAGGCACACGCCTTAACCACTCGGCCAAAGCGACGAATGACTTCATTGTTTTAGTATTTTAATCTGGATAAAACTCCATATTAAGGTTACTATGTTCTACTTGCATTAATATTTTTTTACGGACTATTAATTAGTTATAATTACATTTTCAAATTTAATATTCAACATTTAACCATCGTATCTGATTATATAGTTAATGTTTTGATTAAATATTAACAAGAAATCATGAGTGTTTCAAAAAATAACCCAAACTAATTATATGCCAACAAAATAAGGTGAAATGGACTTTTTAGGTGAATTTATTATATTTTTTTAATTTATATTGTAAAATTAGATCCAACTTGCAATTCACTCATTATGTATTTTGTAGTTATTTAGAAACAACCAATTTGGTCACAAATTTTTCGATCAGTGAAAGGGAAAAATATAAGAGAAAGAAGGAAGTTGCATCTCATGTTGATCTTTTTAGAAGTCAAGACCCCTAGGCCCTAGACAATCATCATTTAAGACTCTCGGATCATGAGTGAAGGCTCACCGTTTTACTTTAATTGTTATATTGAGTAGTCACTAAGTTGGTCAAAATATTAGCTACTTAATTTTGCTTGTGGTGAATGGTGAATATGTTTTAACGAAATGTCGCTCTCCTGGTCTATCCAGCTCTTGCATTTGACAATGATGTTTCGCAAGGGTCCCAATTGCAAACTAGCCGCCATAATTCATTCTACTTCTGAGAGTCACTCCAAACATTTCTGTTTTTTCAAAACCTATACTCCAAGCCCACTCCATACCACAAACTCACGAAGTATTTCCCAACTCTCAATCACAACAGCTATTGTGAGCGCACAAAAATGAAGGCATTATCAGTCCTACACTCCTATGTGATTTACAAGAGAATCAGAGAGCAGAATTTACCTAATACACATTATTGAGTAGTGGTGGTGTGAATTTTCCTCGTCACCAAGTAATAATAATAATAGCAACAACAACAATAATAGTAATAAATAAAAATTAAGGCATTCAACCTGAATTGAAGTTGAGATGAGATTGTTCTTCTGTAAATTCCTCATTTACTATTATTATTTCTTTTGGAATATTGGAACAAAGATAAAAAAAAATAAAAACAAAAACAGGCACTTTGCTCAGTTAATAACATCCTGGCAACATTTACTGAAGTTATTAAGTTAATGAACTGAAAGAATCAAGAGAGCTGTAAAAGCATAGCATCATATAAAGGAAAGGAAGAACAAGCAATAATCCACTAAAACTCAGCAGGCTACAGAAACTATAGGGAATTTTATGGAGCCCTGGAAGCGATCTTGAGAATAATCGCGCAGAACCTACCCTTCACGGTTCATAAGATGGAGCGAGGCATTCGTTAACCATGTCCACGAGGTTGGGATTTTCCAAAGCTGCAGCAACTCGTTCTTTGTCGTTCAATTGTTTATTTACTGCAGGTGAAAAATCGCAAAGACCTTCAGATGGAAATATCCTTAACAATACAGTTTAGCTTTATGAATTTAGGTTTAAAGTCAGGCTAGGAGTACTGGTAACACTGGATGCACAAAAACAAACAGACAGCCCGCAACAGACAGCCCGCATAGAGGGTAAGAGGGATAGACCTGCAGCTTCCGTGGCGTGACTTCCTGGTGCAACTCTAATATCAACCTGGTAATACAACATATAGACATTTAGGTTACAGCTTTTCCGAGTGATCACAGATTCACAGCCAGTCGTCTACAGATTCCTTTATTTGAAAATGAAAAGAAGTAAAGAAAAGTCAGCATGCTGCACAATTCCACATGAGGGTACTGAGTTTTAAAGATTTGAGCTTGGTGTTATAATGAACGAGGAGCAAATTGCACAATATCATCTAATCGGATGTGCCAGTTCTAGGAAACTAGACGCGGACATAGTCTCATACTTGTGGTTAAAATATAACCATTCTCTTTATTTTAATCAGCGTGTTTCACTATATCTTGTTTTTAGCAATGGCTGTGGCAAGTAGCATTAATTTATTAAATTTTGGGCATCTATATGAGGTCTGATCAGATCACAGGTTTTTTTTATGTCTTCATGGTAAGTCATGTTAGCTGCTTAATACAGGTTTCCTAAATAAGGATGCAGAATCAACAAAATGTAATGAAAATGCCAGAATAACAAACACTAGCACTGAGTTTTCAGAAACATACTTTATAACGAGAAGGCAGGCAGCGCATGAGTTTGACTCGCAGGCATAAGCCTATGACGGTTGCCATACTGCAATGCTCAACGGTTGGGGTGAATGTGACACTGAAATGAATAATTATTTAGTTAGCAGATAAGCAGATTATATAAATTCCAGAATGGTTTGAAATTAAAGAACTTCTGTTCACATGTTCCTCACGTGACATGGTTTCGCTTGTCATCTATTTCAATGGCATCTTCTGTAATAACTTTCAGCTCTTCTAAAGAATAAGGATGCTCTGGATCTTTTATGTCTCTAAGATGATGTAAGGATGTTAAGGAGTTTTGATCTTGAACTTCAGAATTAAATACAATGCAAGAAAAAAATTAAAATTGCATGAGAAAATCTAAGAATAACATTCAAAGATCTACCAATTAATCAGCGCCAAATGTTTTCTAGTTCATAAGAAAAAGAATGGTATCAACCTAAGCATTTAACAACAACAATTTGTAACAGGCATAAATATTTTAACCGTTCTCATTATTAGTGACTTTATAAGGCCTTGTCATTATTTTAGGTCATTAAAAGAATGATTTTGTTTTATAATAATAATCAGTAGTAGTAGTAGTACTACTACTAGTAAATTATTTCAAAAATTTACTGATGTAACTAGCATAGAATAAAACCATTTGGAAAGGATATCAAATATTTCTTGTTGGTCGATTGGCTCTACCGCATATTCATCCACATCAATCAATGTACTTCGAGGAGCTCGGCGCTCCTTCTTCTCATAAACAATGGGATTAGCATTAATCAATTCAGAAACCATTCTTAGCACCAATTTGGATGATGGCCACCCTGCTAAAAGTAGTATATATAATTTATAGAAACCTTATCTTCAAGAACCTACAGATCAGTAACAGAGACGAATTATGCACGCAATACCAACTATTTTTGAAAGAAACTAGCCTGAAAAAATATGATCTAATATTCAACACATTAATATATTAGGGCCAAAAAGGCCTGGTTTACTTGTAGCAGATGAACAGAACAAGCAATTTCTTTCGGGTAGCGACTGCGGACTTTCAATAAATCAAAGAGCAAGAAATTTCTAAATAATTCATACATTGAACAAACACCAGGTTCTGATAGAATGACAGATGAATATTGATAAAAGACCCGAGACAGGCAGTCGATAATCAAATCCCTGTATGGGACTGAACCAAAAAAACAGATGAAGATTGATTTTCTAGTTCCAATTACTAAATCCCGATACAAAAAAAATAGATTCTGACAAGTTTCATCACAAAATACCAAAACAACATGCTCATTCAATATTTCAATCACTTCTCTATTATCACTAATCACTAATTTATACTCATAAATCATAATAATAAGAAGAAGAAACAAAACAAATTGTAAGCTTCAGCCATTAGTATGCTCAAGTCTTTGCCAAACTCACCACAGAAGAAACAATACCAAATCTCTGCCACTATAAGAACAAAATATTACCCAACTCCTTATAGTCTTTTACAATTCAACATATTTCACAAAAATTCACTAGATTTTATTGTGGTAAACATTAACCTTTGCCAATCTCCCCAAATATAAGGAAAGAGGTGAAATTTCTCCCTTTGTAAGACCAATACTACTGGATTACCTTCTAAATTCACAAAATCCATGAGCCCCTACGACTATATATTAATTCTGCAAACGATTTTCGCATTTATCTCATGCCTCAGTTTGAAAGGAAGCATGTACATATACATATGTTAGCATACCGGTGATTCATATTTCTAGGTATACATAAACGCATACCACCTACATAAACATAACCATATCTTCTCCAGGATTGTGGGAAAGTAATTGCAATCAGTTTATACATTAAAGATTGTAACTTTATTGGGAAAATAACGAAAAAAAAAATCGGGAATTTGAGAGGTTTCGAGCTTACGAAATTATTCTCAACTTTTATGCTAATAGTTCGCCCAAGCTCTGCAGTCTGACAATCTTCCCCAAATTCTGTTTTCTACGGACTGTTATTCTTCGGGGTTAGAGAGAGGTAGTGAAGAAAAGCGGAGGGAATTGGACAAGTCCATGAATTTTGAGACAAAATCCTCCAATTTTCCTAATATTTATTTTTTTGACCATTCAGAAAAAAAAAGTATATTGTCCAATTAAAATTTTTAATACAAGTGAAAAAAGGAAAGAAAAAAAAGTCAAATAAACCTCGAATTTTATATGGGAAGTCAATTAGGCTACTGACTTTTAAAAGTAACAATTGAATACAAAGAGGAATAGTAGACAACCAAATAGAAGAACCAGCTTGATAATCTGCCGCTCTAGCTAGAGTGTGAGCAAGCACATTCACTGATCTACGAATAAAACTGAAGGACACTGAATCAAAGTGTCTTGAAAGTGAACGACGATCTGCGATAATACAACCTGCATAAGAACGATCTTGAGATGGTGATTTTTTTTTATTAAAAAAAAACTAACATTTTGGCAATCCATCTCGACATGTAACGTTTTGAGATAACTATTTAAACAGGTTTTATATCCAAACATTTTAGTTTTGAATACAATTATAAAGCTTATGAGTTAATTTGGTTCTTGCGAGTTTTACTATCTTTGTCACTTGTTGGCATCGTTTCCTTTGTTCTACATCATATACTTATTTAGAAGTTTTTACAACTCAATCTCAACAACCAATAGTAATATATGTGATGTTCCTAGAGGAGATCCAAACTATAAATACAATTAAGTTACAATTAGTTATCGTATGTAGTCATCTAATACGGAGTATGTGTTTACTTCATTGTAAATATATGTGATCAAGCAATTTCAAACACTTGATAGCTTCTAGAAGATTGGGAAGAAAACAAAAAATAAATAACTCCATAATTGATCTATCAACAACTCAACATTCGTGACATTAGCTAGTACATGGTACTTATGAATTGACTAAGTTCAAATTAATAGATAAAAATATATCGTACGCATAAAATAATCACATAGTGTTATTTTTAAAAAATATATAATATCATTATTACATACTTAATTACTCTTTTATAAAAGTTTGTCATCTTTAATTGCCCATATAAAGTTAATACGATATATTCAATGCATTGTCTAAATAATACATTACTAAGTTTGTGCACATTGATTTTTCTAAAAAAACTATGCAACAGATATTTTAATAGTTTTATTTTTATTTAATGCCATCTTAGGTAACATATTTTCTTATCTTTTTTTTTTTTGGGGGGGGGGGGGGGGGGGG
>NC_044926.1:4498395-4536942 GCF_003576645.1 Ipomoea triloba | reverse complement strand
GGGGGGGGGGGGGGGGGGGGGGTGGTAAAACTTGGTATATTGTACCTACATTTACAAAAGAGAAGATTCATATTTTTCAATTATGGAGTAACATTATTAATTCCGCACACAAAAAAAAATTCCTAAAATATACCATTAAGAAAAATCCCAAGCACAATTTGTTGTGGAAAAAGTCATTTATAATTTGTAGTTTTTTTGACAATCATAATTTGTAGTTTTGTTTCCCTTGTCAAATATACTTTTAATTTAAAGACTACTTCAAACATTTGGTATGCTTCATTTATTGTGGGTTGCAAAATTTTGAATAGTTTTTGTATTCTTTCCTTGCAAAATAGACATGTGAATATATATGATTTTGATCAAATGAGAACATTACCTCATAAGAAAATTGATAACCACTTAATGTCGTTGATTTGAAAAAATCTAACGGCTTTAGTGCAATGAAAAAGAAAAATGTAATGACATTTTGTAAATAACTCAAATTTTCAAATGCAATTAACACTACTACATAGTGCACTCGTGACTCGTTACATGTATAACTATAAAGAACATATGCAATATGTAGCTTTGTTTACCTGCACAATATGGTGCTGATAGTTGCACATGAATTAACATTGTGCTTAAATAAAAGGGAGTTAAATAAATTTTTTTAAAGGAAAATTACGAGATTGGTTTTCACTCATTAGAATTAGCACGGAATTTTTTTACTTAGCCTATTAAAAAGATTTGTTTCGCCCCGATTGTCACTTTTGCATATGCGAGGTGGGGAGGTTCTTGATAACCCTCCCAAATACCTTTTCAATATTGTGGGCAATAAAACAATAAGTATAATCTATTTTTACTATAAGTGAAAAGAGAAAAACATTAATTAAAAAGTTAAATATTTAATGAAATTTCAATCATTTGATTTAGAATAATCATTCATACTTGTAAAATTTGACTTAAAATTGTACACCCAATTAATTTAAAAAATTAATATTTTGTACCCATACTTTGTATCTTCTTGACTTGTTATGGGGGAGTAGGAATAAATGAATAATGAATAAAATGAAAGGAGAAAAAAGAAGAAAGAAAATAGCAAAATAAAAGTCAACTAATTGGCACACGCCATCTAATACCAATTCCACCACCGAACATTTCTTCTCTGTCAAAGATGGCCGGCGTGGGTACCAACTGCCAACTACTCTATAAGGCTTGTGCTTTCCACGGCGTCGTTTAAATTTCACTCTCCCTCTCCAACAATTTTTGTTTCTCTCTCCAACCATCTTCTTCCTTGCTCAAACAATCGGCCTGGTTCTTTTAGGTATCAATACTCCTCGTTCTTGTACTGAGGTATAGTAATATTATTGTACTTTTTGCTGCTACGATTTGTTTCACTTTTATTTTGATTCGGGTTGTGTTGATTTTCATCAATTTTAGGCTTTTAGCTAATGAGTATGTTGCTATTGTTTGTTTGTTTTGAGTTTTGATGATTATTGAGTGTTTTATGTGGAAAGTTGTGAACTTTGATCTGTAAGGAGGAAAGAATCTGTCAAAAAATGACTTCAATTCTGATCTTAGTTGTTGTTATCACAAGTTATGCTTTTTTTTTTTTTTGTTTTTTTGTTTTTTTGGTTGTTGTTGTGTGTGTGCTGTTGTACCCACCTCACCTTAATCTGGTTTTTGTGTGCATTCATTTATTTATTTTAATTTTAGGATTTAATGTGCAAAAGTAGTTCTGGCCAAAAAAAGTCAAAAGAAAATATTTTTGGCTGAGGTGATGGGGCTTTGAGATTTTTCATGTTAATCATGCCTTAGATCTAGCTACTTAAGTTTTTGCCATTGATTTAGTTGTTTATATGAAATAGGGAACACCTTGATTGTTGCCTTTGTTTGCTATATTGACATAATTTCTCAAATTTTGTAAGAGGACTAAAGTTTTTAATCTCCTTTCAATTACTAGTTTGATTTACTGGAGCTTAAGCTAAAAAAGTATGTGTAGTGAGACAATGAAATACATGTTTCGTCATTGGATCTATGTGTTGTCTTTTAAGGATTGGGAGAATGATACTGTATAAGCATTAGGAATTTCTAGATGAAAGGGTTGTTTTGTATTTTTATTTATTTATTTTGTTGCTCTCTCTTTTAGCAATATGATTATGATTATCAGGTAAACAATATGTTTTCGATTATATTTTTTCTTATTTGATGTTTCTTTATCTTTCCTTTACCCCATTTTTGCTGTGTATTTATTTGATATTTGATCTTTCAATCCAATCGAGCAAATTAAACTTTTGTGTTTGTTTATTATATGGTACATATTTGGAACTCAAATTATAACTCCTTGTTATGTTTAAAGGGCTTAGCAGTCTTCTGTTTAGATTCTTACGATTTGTGAAGTTAAATATGGCGTATATCTCAATCTCCCTCCCTGCGCTTTTGGCTTTCAGGCTTTATTTTTTTTAATTTGAGGACATTACATATAGATGTTTGTGTTACTTATAACTTTCCACCTTTGTGCAGGTCAACTTTCTTTGTAAAGAATGGATTTTTTCTCTATGAACTTAAATGATGACTCTTCACCTTTTCAGCAAGACATTATAAGGTGTCCATTTTTGCGTAACATCAATGAGCCTACGAATTTTTCCTTCTCAAGCTCTATGGCTTTCCCATTGCCTGTAAGTTATACATCTATTTGACAGTTATAGTAAGGAACTTCCCCATTTTACAGTTAATGAATTGTTTTTCGTGGTTCCCTAATTTTTCACCATGCTGTGTTGGGACTTATTCTCATCATTCTCTTTGTATCTTATCAGGTACGTGGCAGTAAAGGTCCTATATTTGAGGATGGTCCCAATTTTGATATGGCGTTCAGACTTTTCCATGGGCAGGATGGCGTGGTCCCACTTTCCGGGAGATCATTCATTCAGAATGAGAAGATCGAGCCTGAACCAGCACCAGCCCAGTTCAACCCTTTGGCAGCAAAGGCTGCTACCATAAGTCTCTCCGGTTTTGGACTTGGAGGGCCTTTCGGTTTTGATGCATTCTCTAAGAAGTGGAATAATCAAAAGAAGAACTCTAAGTCATCTAAAAAGGATTCTTCTTCAAAGGTACATGGCAGATACTTTTCTGTAATTTTTTGTTCTCATTCTCCATCTTAAGCTGTTAGGTTTTGGGTTAAAATGGACAAAAGTAGGTTGGTTTTAATGGTAAAATGTTATTCCTAAATTCTGGAATGCGAGTGCGTTTTGAAGTATTAATTAGTATCTGGCGTCTCAATCATTCCTCTCGATTCTTGATATTTCAGGGAGGAGACTCAAAACACGAGGCGCTGAGCAACGAATGGTTGCAAAGCGGAAGTTGTCCTATTGCAAAGTCATACCGTGCCGTGAGTAAAGTCATCCCGCTAGTGGCAAAGGCTATTCAGCCCCCTCCCGGTGTGCAGCTGAAGTGTCCTCCCGCTGTGGTTGCCGCCAGGGCTGCAATATCTAAAACTGCATTTGCGAAGAACCTCAGGCCGCAACCTCTGTCCACAAAGGTACTGGTTATCGGTGCCATGGGCATGGCAGCAAATATACCCTTAGGAATATGGAGAGAACACACGGAAAAATTCTCGCTTTCGTGGTTTACCGCAGTCCATGCAGCCGTGCCATTCATCGGCATGCTCCGGAAGTCGGTATTGATGCCTAAGACAGCCATGGCGTTCACCATTGCAGCCTCGATCCTCGGACAGGTGATTGGCTCTAGGGCAGAGCGGTATCGCCTGAAAGCCATCGCTACCAAAAAAGTGGCGCTTACTGAAACTTCCATAGACGGACACACTCGAGAACCCGTTCCTCCTACAAAATTGATTCTTTCTGAAACTTCGGTACGCGAACCGGATCAACTAACAGTTGGCGTTAGAGTCGGGCACTGCGGTGAGGCAGGCGATTGGAACCGGATTGCAGGACCTTCTTCACCGGCTCGCGTTCTAAGCTAATATGCACACCATTGATCTTTGCATTGATTGGATTTCCCCTGATTGTCTGTTCTTTTGTATTTTTTTTTCTTCTTCTTTCATCCAACAAAAATCCAGGGAATGAAGGAATAAGGGAGAGCAAGAGCATTTTGTTGTAAGATCTTAGAGGTTAATGGTGGAGTTTGATTTAAGAAATAAGGATGAATTTAGAATTGTTGAGATTTGAGACTTCTTTCATATGTTGCAGACCCTCTTTTATTCTATGAAGTTATTATAGTGTGCAAGCAATTGTGAAATGTTCTTTGCAGTTTTGGCTCTTTGTCTATAATGCAACCCGTGATTTACCTCTCCACATGATTTTAGATTGTAAAAGTACAAATCATATATCTCAATTAACTTACGTCAAATTATACACTTTTCTACACAAAGAACTCAATCCTAATCCCAATCTAACTCCAAATTTTGTTGACAAAATAATAACAATTCGGTCACATATTTTATTTGCCTGTATTATTTGTTTATAATTACTTTATTAAGTTACCGAAGGTAGTGTCCCTACTAGGGCTAAGCTCATTACCTTCCATTTGAGAGAGTCACTTAATGTTACTAGACTACAAAGTTATTGACAAATTCTTAACATATATTTGAAATGTATTTAGTGCAAAACATACTTTAAAATTTCTCATAAAATTATATTTTCACTAAAAATATAAGGGCAGAAATGACTTTAATAAATAATTTTCCAACTCGTAAATTGGGTAGCATATCCGTGTACGTTTCCCAAAGCAAAGGCCAAAGCCTTTTGATTTCATATGAACAATAAAAATAAATAAATGAACAATTAAAATTGGATTTACAAAACATTCCGACGCTGTAGCAGAAAATGTTGGCTGCCCTGTTTCGCCTGAGCTCAGAACCGTCACGGCGGCGCCTCAGCTTATGATATTCTTTTCCGGCTCCTTTTGTACAATTATTCGTAGTTTGCCGCTCAATTTCAGAAAACCGGAAAGTTTTGCTCCGTTTCAGCTGGGTGAGCTTACGAAACCCTAATTCTACTAGCTGGGGCATTTTTACAAACACCTCATGTTCTTGAATATAATACCTCAAGTTTTTTGTTTTGTTTTTGTTTTGCTGCTTGCTCATGCAGTTTACTGCTCCTTACTACATTACATATTGAGTCTCTGTTGTTCCTATTCTGTTTGATACTCCATTGCATATTGACTGAAGATTAATATGAAATTGTTGTATTGAATATGAACAATGAATGTCTTAACATCAGAATAATCTTTTGGTTTCAGATTGTTGATAAATCTTATTTAGTAGAAGTTTGTTGTTAGCTAAAATAGCTACAACTTTGGTTTATATCCCCTTGGTTTTCTCCAACTCAGTAATCCCATGGTTTATGTTCATTAACACTTGTATCAGTATTTCCATTATGGTTTTAAACATGGAGGAGTTTGAATCATGTATATCTTTCCCGAGGAGATACATGCTTTATTTAAAATTTTTGAGTAAATATCAGTTATATTTAAGGGTCTGTCTCCAATTCTTTGATGCAAGTAAATAACTTTTGAACTCATTTTTAATGAATAACATGATAAGTATTGTATTTCAGAAAAATTGAATTTTCTCTATTGCATAGCAGATTCCAATCTACAAGCTTGTTTTGGATTGCAAGATTTTCTGACATGTCATTTGGCATTTTCATTTTTGCATTGTATTCCCACTTGCTCTTTGTTTCTGCGTGCTCCCTCGTGACTACTTTTACTTCCACCTTACTTGCAGGATCTACCAATCACCTACGTCCATAGGTATCAGCGATGTCCAATACCTGCATTGCCAGATTTACTGGCATTCATAAAGCTGTTGTTCCACTTCCTCACAGAAGAAAGTCTAGAATCGTTTTCTTAAGGCTGTTTTCAACATGTGCATCACCATATCTGTCTCCAAGTGCTCCTCTTATTCATCCTTGCTCGTCCTTGGTTTTGACGGGTTGTGTAGCTCCATCAAGTGCTCCGCAACGTTCTGAAGAATGGTTTGCCCTTCGCAAGGACAAGTTGACCACAAGCACCTTTAGCACTGCTTTGGGATTCTGGAAAGGAAAACGTCGATATGAGCTCTGGCATGAGAAAGTATTTGCTCCAGAAGTTCAGTTAGTGGAATCTCCTAGTAGATGTGCTATGGACTGGGGTGTTCTCATGGAAGAAGTAGCAATAGGGCAGTACAAAAGCATCACGGGCCGTGATGTGAGCCCATATGGATTTGCAATACATTCTGATGAAAGATTTGATTGGGTCGGTGCATCCCCAGATGGACTCATTGGATGCTTACCAGAGGGAGGGATTCTGGAAGTGAAGTGCCCTTACAACAAAGGAAAGCCTGAAAAGGGGCTCCCATGGTCAACCATGCCGTTTTACTATATGCCTCAGGTACAAGGCCAAATGGAAATCATGAACCGAGATTGGGTAGATCTGTATTGTTGGACACCTAACGGAAGCACAATATTTCGTGTGTGTAGAGATCGTAGTTATTGGGAGCTGATGCATGGGATTCTGTGGGAGTTTTGGTGGAAGAACGTAGTTCCTGCTAGGGAAGCCCTGTCGTTAGGAAGGGAGGAGGAAGCCAATTCATACACACCAACCTCAACACACAACGCCACGGGACTTGTGATCTCTAGAAGCTTGAAGTTAGCCAAGGAGGCTAAATTGTGGTGCAGGGATATTGCTGGTCATACTGAGTTCTTCCATTGATGCACTCTTGAAGCTTGAAGTTAGGCAAGGACTCAAGGAGGCTAAATTGTGGTGCAGGGATATTGCTATTTGCTGGTCACACTGAATTCTTCCATTGATGCACTCTTGAATCTTGAACACGCAGTAGCAGAAAGAGTGGATTAATCTCACTGTTTTGAGTTTTGACCCACGCTGCTGTATTAGTACAATGTTGTACTACATTTACTGGCTTTTCTAATGTATTACTCCGTATATACTTGTATGTATGGAGGCTGATCAATTTTATGCAGTAAAGCAATTATTTATTCATATTTTCTAATTCTGTTCATGCCACCATTGAACTTAACCATGGAGGTTTGTCAAGAGCACATAAATCCTAATCTATGTAGCACCAAAACACGAATTATTGTCAAGAGATTTGAATCAAACTCGCAAAAATTGGAAGCTTTTTTTGACCTAAGCACAAAGAGAAAACACTTAGACCAATTTATATGGTACGATTCGACGGAGAAAGTGTTAATCAGAATTAAACTTGCATTTTTAGTTCACAATTCGACAAGGTGCAAGAATTGTAATTAAATCCGTAAACTTTATTTCATTCTTTTCCTTCTAGTTTTGGTCAAAATTTATTCAATATTTGGTTAATAGATTCTACTAAAAGTGGTAAATTAGACATATGTGACACAAACAAAATGATTTAGAATTATAATAATTTGTCAAAAAATTAGTATAGTTGGAAGACAAAACTGAAAGAAAGAATGGTAGATAAAAAGGTGTAAAATGTTTATTTTCAGTATAGAACGGTGAATAGAATAAATTATGAAATTTGCCCCGTCGGAATCACAGTAGAAGAAGATGTCGAGCAAAGCAGAGAATTCAGCGCCATCAACGGCGGCAGCTACGCCTACACGGCGAACGTTCGGGGAGCCGTGGCCTGAATTCAACGAAGGTTTAGCTTACCATGACCTCGTCCGCCCCTCTGATGCAGGTGTCTCTCATCCCTCTCTCCCTGTATTATGTATGCAAAACTATTTTAATTTTTTTAATTATTCAAATTTTTTTATAGGTCTTACGTTGATCGAGTTCTACTCCAGAAAGTACAAGAATTCAGCTCCCTTACAGGGGTAATTTCATCAAGTTTTCATTTAAAAAAGAAAAAATTTGTATGTTGTGCCTTTTAAATACATAGACTGACAGTTCCAGCAGTTGGTTGCAGAGAATTCAAAATGAACAGGTTAGTGCCTCCAGGAAATGCTTAAGTGGAGAATTTATAATGTGACTGAATGAGATGAGTGTGCTTTGCAATCTCTCCAGATAACAATTGATGGTAGAGTTGTTAGCAATCCAGATGCGAGTCTCAGGTTATCATGCATTTTGGCTATATGTTGTGGGAGGGAAATTAATAAATACCTGCTCCGCTAATAAGTTTGTAAATTTGCTGCAGTCCTGGTGCACAACTTTTATATCACCGCCTTCCTTGGAAGGAGCCCAATGCACCTTATGTGTTGGAAGTTCTATTTGAAGATGATGATTTGGTAAATTCACTTAAATTTTAGTTGTTTTTGTTTTTATTTTATATTTCTTAACTGGCATTGTTGCTTCTTCTTTTTTCATAAATTTATTTTCTATGGTAGTGACATACAGTTTTGAGTTTATGATTCTCATTTCTATGCTATACTGCTATACTTGCTTGACTATTTTCCAGAGCTAGATAAATGTGAACTTCCTTGGATGTTTTCAGATTGCTCTGAACAAGCCATCTGGTTTGCAAGTTCTACCAGGAGGTTTATTCCAGCAGCGGACTGTCTTGACACAACTTCAATGGCGTGCAAGCAAGATGTCCTCTTTATCATCTTCTGGAGAACCACATCCTGTTCCAGTTCACCGATTAGGACGGGGTACATCAGGTATGTCATAAGTGAAATATTAGAGTTCAGCATCATTTAGGAAGTTATCATTTTAATAGCGTTGAAATTCTCGTCCTTTGATATTGTAGGGATATTACTTTGTGCAAAAACAAAGCATGCAAAATCTCGCCTTTCTGCATATTTTGCTGATGGAACATCTATTGTTCAAGAAAAAAGGTACAAGTCAAGCATTCTATTTGGTTATAGTACAATACATTGCACTAGGCAACAGAATATGCATGAATTTACGGTATTATTATTTGTCATATAATAGAATACCTGAACTTCATATCTACAGATATTCCAATGTTGAAGTAATGAGAGTGAGAAAGATTTTAAAGATATATCGGGCCCTTGTAAGTGGGGTAATAAATGAGGATGAGGTATATAAATGCACTGCTTCCTCCCCACTATGCTGCTATTCCAACTTCATATTCTCTCTCTTTGCAGATCTGTTTTTCTTTTCCTTCTATTCTTCTATCCCCCTTGTTTCCCAGCATGCTCCCTATATGCTTGTCTGCAACCTCAAGCCCTCAACATTCTTTTTCTTAAGCATTTCATTTTCCTTTTCACATTATGAAGTCATGCAAACTAAAAATTATTTTGCATCATAGCTTGTAATCGAGCAACCAATTGGGATGGTCCGATATCCTGGAGTTGCCAAAGGGTTGTATGTTGCTTCTCCTTCAGGTTTCCAATATAGCCTTACCATTTTATTTATTCTAAAGAATCTATAGTGCCTTAAGTTGATATGCTTTCCTATTCAATTTCCTTTTTCAGGGAAACCGGCCTTGAGTAATGTTCGTGTTCTTGAGAGACAGGTGGAGAAAAATTGCACATTGGTAGAGGTATTTCATTCAAATACCCAATGGATATCTTTAGGATCCTGTTTCAACACACAGACAAAAAGGGATCAAAGGATGCTTTTTTTCTTGGAAGGGGTTGTTAATTCAGTATAACAATTTGGAACGCTGGTGCAATCAGTATACTAAATGGTTTTGAACCCAATGTTATTTGACCTTTCCACTTAATATGTGCTCCAAATTACATGGGAAATTAAGTACATATGGCTGGGGAAGCCACTTTAATTAATAAAGATCCTTGGCTATATATTCATGCCAGATGGTTTTTAGTGGATGTTTGTCAACTTAAAAGAGAATTTGATCTAGGTTGACTGGAACAATGTGCTGAGGAAAGTAAAGGAAAATACAAAATGAATGGAAAGAAATGCAAAAGGGCCAACTAGCTTGAAGCTGTGAAAATTTAAATACATATGTAAGGGATTGTGCTCTTAAAGATACTTAACATTTGTGCTATTAATATGAATTAGCAAATAATGCATACTCAATGAGAAGGAAATTACAAAGTTTTTACTGAGGCAGTGCTATGCTATTTCTTTGACTGGATATGGAGGTTCAGGAGGGAGATAGGAGCAGTTGACGTCTTTATATGTAATTTCTTTTCCTTTTTCTTGTATTCTTCAGCAGGTTGAAATTCAATCTGGCAGGCCACACCAAATTCGCATCCATCTTTCTTTCATTGGGCATCCACTTATAGGTAAACCACCTTCTCCTAATCGTTTGTCTAACATTCCTTTTGGGACTCCAATTCTGTTTTATGTGGGGCTCATATTTAACTCTACTTTTGACCCTCTTATTTTAATTTGGGTGCCAGTACTATAGGCTCCCCTTACCTTGTTATGTGCAAACTGCACCATAACAAATTACTATCTGCTAACTTGCAACATCTTGATTTTGTTCCTGTGATAGAATTTTTTATTCTTAATATTGTGCTTAATTGAATGCAGCTTAGTATAGTTCATTGCTTATTATCTGGATGTGATTCTTGGTGCTTCAGGTGATCCTCTTTACATCGATGGGGGACAACCAATGTGCTTTGATCCTGACCTCATTGATGAAAGTTTTGCTCAAGATGGGTATGCAGATTTCCTCTCTTTCTAGTTTTCTTCCATTTCGTGCATTTCGTGTTACTTTCTTTACCGCAGTTCTAAATGTCTAGAAGCTGTTTGTCAAATTGCAGTTGATTGGTGTGTTTCTAAAGTAGGGGAATGAAAAAAACAGTATTTTTGTCAAAGTCTAAGAATCAATAAATTAAGATTCTAATATAGATTAAAAAAGATAAAAGGATGTAAACTTATCAAACAAAATATAACTCGATAAAAAGCAAATCAAACATACTTGTGCTGCACATTGCAGATGTTATCTACTCTTTTTTCCATTCTGGTTATTTATTCTCATGGAAACGTGTCCCAGTTATAGCTAATGCCTAGCTAGTCATTCATCCATTTCATATCATCTTATAATTATTTGGTAGGTGTGTGATATATATAGAGTATATATTAGTAGTTCCATTCCGTTTGTAGTACTAGTATGCATGTGCTCGTTTGGTGCTTTTAATGCCAAATGTCAATTGCTTTGCTTTTGTGCATAGTGGGTACCGGAGACCAGAGAATCCTGTTCCCGGCGACTGTGGATACAACTTGCACGCACACAAGCTGGCTCTTCCTCACCCTATCACAGACGAGGTGAGTTTAACAATCTGGTTCACATGCAAGTATGCCAAAATCGAAACATGATTTGTTGAGAGCCATGATCACCTGTTACATGCATATGTTAGTGTCCTTCACTGCACAAAGAGGGGTAACAATTAACAAACAGTATTGCAACTAGAGACTTGCTATTGCATTTAAAAGTGGCTATTAAACTCTCTGCTAAAAGGTGAACTAGTAAAATTCTTCTGTTTTCTTGAAACTGCAGCTAATAGCAATCAACGCCCCGCTCCCATCTATCCTCAAGGCGAGCCAAGAGTGCTAAAAATGAAGGTATTCTTTTTTTTCGTTGCCATTGCCATGCTCGCCATTCTTTCCTAGATAAGCGTTTGGCCGACTTCCCACCATTCTAAGGATGATCCAAAGAGTTCATCTACTTGAACTCCCTTTGCAGGGAAGGGAGCAACCCTCTCATTATATGTCACCAGCATGACCCATCTCAATGGCTTGCTGCTGACACTAGGATGTTGGGTGCTACTATATTTTTAACAGTCTGTATTGATAAAGACTAAAAATGTTTAACTGTTTTACGTTAGACGATCTCACACAAGACTAATTCTGGGATAAAAAATCAATGATTTGTTATCTTAAGTATACAATCATCATTTGAAGTGGTAATCTAAACTTACCTGCTAGGCTGCTACCATTCTAACTGTTATAATTTCACTCTCACAAAATGCAGTCCAAGAACAAGGTATATATCAAGTAGATGTGACCAGAATATCAGATTGGATTAGATCGAATCATCAAATTGTACAAAACTGCAAAGTTTAATGTTTAAACAATGTGTCCAAAACCCAATCATCTTTTAATATTTATCAATTGTTATACCATGGATCATGGTTTATATTGCATTGTGAATCTTGGTTCAAAAATTATGTATCTATAGTTAACACATTCTGTACATTTCAGTACCTGTAAACAAATTGAACAAATTGAAGGTACATCACATAGTAATTATAGACACATAACATGATAACTATAGACACAAATTGTTAACTACAGGTACAAAATATGTTAATTGCAGATATATAAGATGTTAACCTAACATATCTTATGCGTTTGAAGTTAACAATTTATATTTGTAATTATCATGTTATATGTCTATAATTATCATCTGATGTGTTTTCAATTTATTTATAAGTACAAAAATTAATAACTGCATGTACATAATGTGTCAACTACAAGATATACTCCTGTCCCATAATATAATTTTCCAATATTTATTCAGAGAATTGGGCATTAAATTCATGATAATATATCGATTTTTTAATTTGTTTATCGGCTTTATTCTGAATTCTGTGGCGTGGATACCAGTCTGCCACCACCTATTAAATAACTAGGCCCACCTTTATAGACACGTGAATTGGTCCAGATCCAACCCAGTATCATAAGGGTGCTTTATTTATTTATTTTTGTTTTTGAATATTACTAACTCTATCATAATGCAGTATCTGTTTATAACTACTTTCTCAACCTATTGAAGCACAAGAGTTAGTATTGCCTCCACTGAGGCTCGAACCCACCACCTCCCATATAAAGGAAAGGATTTGATGCCACTGGACTACAAGGTCCTTGGCGGTGCTTTATTTATTTATTCATTCATTCTGTATTTCTGTGTAAAGTTTGACAACATAAAAATAAATTGTATTTTTCCTTTAAAAAAAAAGAAAATTGTATTAAAAAATTATGTACAACAAATCTGACTAAAAAAATGTCGATAAGAATTAAATTTGTGATCACCCCTTCCATAGCTAATAATATAATAATCTCTTCGTGGCAGAATAATTCAAGGCATGGATAATTAATTTTGATTTAATTTCTTTATAATTTAATTTGTTATAATATTTAATTTATGAAGTGTTTAGTTTAAAGAATGTTTTGAGGTAATGTAATATTTTCAAGAATTTCACATAATTTAAAAATGTAAGAGGATGTGATCCTCATAGATGCTACTAAACATAAACTTGAAATGAAGTTTGAAAATTTTGCATGAGACATGTTACGTGTTCATTTTTAGTAATATTATAGATTAATTGCAAGTACATAATCTCTTAACTACATGTTGATAAAAATCAATATATTAAATTTATAATACAAACTTGATAATTTTTCACCAAATATCTTTTTTGAAACTAGATCATACTCATAATCAAATATCAACCACTCAATATAAACATTTTAGCTTTTAAGTTTATTTATCAACAATTCACATATGAACTTAGAGTAACGTTACATTTCTAATTAACAAATTATGATATCTGGATTTACCGTTAACCACCCATTATGTACTAAGTAAATATGAATCATGTCAGTTCAACTAGTTATAGTAATGAAATTTGGGAGTAAATATCTATGATTGAGTCTCTGAGTGGTGCTAAGAAGAAAATAAAATCAATTATGCCACGAGCTGAGTATTGGAGGACCACAACGTTGATTGAGGTTGAATGATTTATGTACAAAGACGCTATATATTCGCGCTCCTGTTTCATGTGCGCTATAAAAAAACTGGGTCTAAATTCTTGTCTTTTGGTGTTGTCTGAGAAAGAAAGAGAGAGAGAGAGATTCAATGAGGCGCCCATTGCACACACTGTTGCTGGCAGCATTGTTCTGGGCATTTCTTGTTCTGGGTTCTTGTAATTGCTCCAAAACAACTTCAGATCAAGAGAGAGATAGGATAACGTATTTGCCCGGGCAGCCGCTCAACACCCAGTTCAGTCAGTTCTCCGGTTACGTCACCGTGAATGAGACCGCCGGGAGGGCACTGTTTTACTGGCTCACTGAGTCGCCGGCGAGTCAAGACCCAGTGGAAAAGCCACTGGTTTTGTGGCTGAATGGAGGGCCTGGCTGCTCTTCTGTAGGCTATGGAGCTGCTGAAGAGATTGGCCCATTTCACATCAACCCTGATGGCAAAACTCTTTACCTTAATCCTTATTCTTGGAATAACGGTAAATACTGTACTGTACATTTATGTTTATATATTATATATGCGAATTAATTCAATTTTTTGTCCTAAATTTATATGTAATATTCCATTTTTAGTCTTTTTTATTAGAACATTCACATTTGATCCTTGTGACATAACTATTATTGGTTATTTATTAACAAGACAGTTCTAATATCGTTAAATACAAAGATATTTCGGTCTTCAATTATGAATTTTTTCAAACAAATAAACATATATAGTATGCTCAACTCACTTTGTATAAAAATGACCGAAATGACCTTTTATTTAATGATATTTCAACGATTTTGTTGACCGGGACCAAAAATGGTCATGCCACAATAATACTATAACCAAATGTGGATATTCTAATAAAACAGAATTAAAAGTGGACTGTCACCTATATATCTAACACCAAAAATGGAATTAACTCTATTATATGCTGAACTGGTTTTTATGTTGTTTCTAACATCTGTGTAATATGTGTGTTGTTAGTGGCGAATTTGCTGTTTCTTGATTCACCGGCTGGTGTTGGTTACTCCTACTCAAATACAACCTCGGATTTGATAACTGCAGGCGACAACAGAACAGGTATAGAGGTTTTTGTTGGCTGGTTTTGGGCATGAAATTAAATGCTTCAGATTTGCCATCACTGGCTTCTAATTTGCTTGACTTAATTTTGGAACTTTAATTAGCTGAAGATGCATACACATTTCTTGTCAAGTGGTTTGAAAGGTTTCCTCAATACAACCACAGAGATTTCTACATCATGGGAGAAAGTTATGCAGGTAAACATTTACACTTTTTTTTTTTTTTTTTTTAGTGATAAACCCTTAGTGGGCGTTTGGTTCAAGTTATACAACATAACCAATGGTATGTGACATTCCAAAGCTAACATTCCTATATTTGGTTCATCTTCACAAGGGAATATAACATTCCCTAAGTAATGCAACTTACCCTCCACATAGGATTTTGAAGGGAATGTGATTCCCTTACCTTACCTTTCTTTGGTTATGTAAGATTACCTTGGGTATTTACAAATTTTACCATTTTAATTCTAATTATTATAATATATAATATATTTTTTTATGTTAGTTTATTATATATATATATATATATATATATATATATATANTGGAGGGCCTGGCTGCTCTTCTGTAGGCTATGGAGCTGCTGAAGAGATTGGCCCATTTCACATCAACCCTGATGGCAAAACTCTTTACCTTAATCCTTATTCTTGGAATAACGGTAAATACTGTACTGTACATTTATGTTTATATATTATATATGCGAATTAATTCAATTTTTTGTCCTAAATTTATATGTAATATTCCATTTTTAGTCTTTTTTATTAGAACATTCACATTTGATCCTTGTGACATAACTATTATTGGTTATTTATTAACAAGACAGTTCTAATATCGTTAAATACAAAGATATTTCGGTCTTCAATTATGAATTTTTTCAAACAAATAAACATATATAGTATGCTCAACTCACTTTGTATAAAAATGACCGAAATGACCTTTTATTTAATGATATTTCAACGATTTTGTTGACCGGGACCAAAAATGGTCATGCCACAATAATACTATAACCAAATGTGGATATTCTAATAAAACAGAATTAAAAGTGGACTGTCACCTATATATCTAACACCAAAAATGGAATTAACTCTATTATATGCTGAACTGGTTTTTATGTTGTTTCTAACATCTGTGTAATATGTGTGTTGTTAGTGGCGAATTTGCTGTTTCTTGATTCACCGGCTGGTGTTGGTTACTCCTACTCAAATACAACCTCGGATTTGATAACTGCAGGCGACAACAGAACAGGTATAGAGGTTTTTGTTGGCTGGTTTTGGGCATGAAATTAAATGCTTCAGATTTGCCATCACTGGCTTCTAATTTGCTTGACTTAATTTTGGAACTTTAATTAGCTGAAGATGCATACACATTTCTTGTCAAGTGGTTTGAAAGGTTTCCTCAATACAACCACAGAGATTTCTACATCATGGGAGAAAGTTATGCAGGTAAACATTTACACTTTTTTTTTTTTTTTTTTTAGTGATAAACCCTTAGTGGGCGTTTGGTTCAAGTTATACAACATAACCAATGGTATGTGACATTCCAAAGCTAACATTCCTATATTTGGTTCATCTTCACAAGGGAATATAACATTCCCTAAGTAATGCAACTTACCCTCCACATAGGATTTTGAAGGGAATGTGATTCCCTTACCTTACCTTTCTTTGGTTATGTAAGATTACCTTGGGTATTTACAAATTTTACCATTTTAATTCTAATTATTATAATATATAATATATTTTTTTATGTTAGTTTATTATATATATATATATATATATATATATATATATAATTATTTTTGTAATTATATATTTTATTTTATTTTTATTAGATCATGTTAGCTTATAAAATAATTTTATTTCTCAAATTCAAGATTTTATTTAGTTAATATTTTTAATCATGTTAATAAATATGTTAAAGGTATTAAAGTAAAAAAAAAAAATTAGTATAACATAAAAGATAACCAACAAACCAAACAGGTTTATATTACATTCCTCAATTTTAACCAAACACATGAATCTAACATTCCCAATAATCTAACATTCTCAACAATCTAACATTCCCTAAGGTAATGTGACATTCCGTGAACCAAACAACCCCTTAGTGTAGTGAATAGTATAAGGGAAAAGCGTAAAATACACTCCGAACTTTATACAAAAAATCAAATAAGTTCTTGAACTTTTGAAAGTTACAATTAAGAAAATCAATGTCATTTTAGTGCGTCGATGGCTAAAAATTAGTGAGTGACCTTTAATAGCAAGTCGTTAGAGTTCCGGCGATGTTTTAACTACCCCAGTGACAAACACTAGCAACTGGCGAATGGTTGTCGATCACAGACGACCTGCTGGCCGGTCACCTTCTTCCCCAATGGAGGCGACCAACTGGCGGTCACCTCCTTTAGGTAAGAAGGTGACCAGCAGACGCCTTCATCCTTTGAGGTAGAAGATGACCACTGGTCGCCTTCTTCCTTTGAGGTAAAAGATGACCACCGGTTTCTTTAATGACAAAAGCAATAGGCGATCAATTGCCGATTTTTCTCCTAGAGGTAACCAAAACATCACCGGAACGCTAACAACCTGCTATTACTGGTCATTAATGGGTTTTTTGGATTTCGATGCACTAAAATGATATGTTGATGTGCTTAATTGCAACTTTTAAAAGTTCGGGGGCTTAATTAATTTTTGTACGGAGTATAAAGTTCATGATGTATTTGACATTTTTTCCATAATATAATGAGCCTTAAGGGCAACTCTAGTCGAGTTAGTCAGATCAAGTTCTAAGTTTGACTCTTATAGGAGCAGTATATTAGCCTTTTTTATTTGAACCAATTAACTATAAGCAATTAGGTTGGTTTACCTCATTTGTTGTCACAAGGCAACCATACTAAAAACAACCACAAAAGATACCCATTTGGTTGTCTTCTATGTCAGATAGCTAGCCATGTTTTTCCCAAAATAAAATAAAGACAACCATGGTTGTTGAATGTAGAGGTCCACTCCAGCTTCACATTTGGACCACTAACATTAAAAAAAAATAAGGTTAAGGCGTGGTACAACTATGATTGTTTTCATTGTATTTTGGGACAATCATGAATCATATGACTATTCGACATGAGGGACCGTCTCGTTTGAGTTTGTAGCTGTGTATGATTTGCCTGTTTAACTTGTGTGTTAAATGTTAATCCTGTCAGGGCATTATGTTCCACAGTTATCTCAGCTCGTCTATGAAAGAAACAAGGGAATCGAGAACCCCATCATCAACTTCAAGGGCTTCATGGTATGGTATTCATTAATCCCCACCTGCAACCTCTCATTCATCCAGTCTAATATGTCTGCAAATGTTGTTAACCATGATGTTCTTTTAAGGTGGGGAATGCAGTTATTGATGATTACCATGACTACATTGGCACATTTGAGTATTGGTGGACTCATGGCCTCATCTCAGATTCTACATACGAGGTGCTAAACAAATATTGTGATCCGTATTCAGCTGAACATCCTCCAATTGAATGTGTGGGAGCTCTGGCACTTGCAGAAACGGAGCAGGGAGATATTGATGCTTATAGTATATACACTCCTGTCTGCACTCAAACTTCTTCATCTTCTTCTGCTCGGTTCAAACTAAGGGGTCACTATGTGAGTAATTCTTGTCTCTTAAAACTCTCATGGCTGGAAATCTCGCGTTGTTTCAGTAAAAAAAGTCACTTTTTGGATTCAGAAAATGTTTTGTCACTATTTTCGATCACCAATAGAGAGTGATTGAAATTTTTGACTATTTTTTGCTGGTGACCAAAAAATTTAGTAGCATTCTTGGTTTGAGCAGATCAACTATGAGTCTATGAGCAACCTAGGCTGATTTATCGATCATTTGTTGGCTAGGGTCACAAGGTTGGAAAAAATGCACTAGGTTTCCACCTTTGGGCAAGAACAACAAAAGCAAACTTGTGGGTTCAAAAAGTTGAAAAAACCTTAGATTTGTATCCAATTTTTTGGTGGGTGAAAATAGTGAGTAGAAAAAGGCGAGTTTTCTAGCCGTGCTTTTTGAAGATGATCGTCAAATTATCTAACATTCACTGATTTTCTTGAAATGGTATAGCCATGGATGTCCAGAGCATATGATCCATGCACTGCCAACTATGCACAAGTTTACTTCAATCTACCAGAAGTGCAGAAGGCATTTCATGCCAATGTGACTGGAATTCCCTATCCCTGGGATACATGCAAGTGAGTAATTTAGAATATCAGAACATGAAAATTTCCAGTCCTATCCTATTATGTGATGTCTCTGCTAACTGGATTAAGCTCATCACCTTGCAGTTATGATGTTAATGGCAACTGGGGAGATTCTCCTGTGTCAATGCTACCTATTTATCAAGAACTCATTGATGCTAGTCTCAGGATATGGGTATTCAGGTATGTACCACTGCTCCCTCGCCCGCTTTTTCTACGTGACTGACTATCTAATCACGACTAAATGACTTGATAGTACACGTCATAATATCCAGCTATCAGAAAAGAGACTATAGTTCACGTGTTGCTTGAAGCCCATTAAAAGTAATGAGATGAGATATTTATTGTCTGAAGTAACTCTAATGTTATCCCCTTTTTTGCAGTGGGGATACTGATTCAGTGGTTCCACTAACTGCATCCCGTCGTTCCATTAACGCGTTGAAGCTTCCAACCAAGAAAAACTGGTATCCTTGGTATGACAATGGAAAGGTTAGTCTATCCAGATTTTTATTGTTGGGAGTAACTCTAATGTCATTCTTATTGGTTTGGTATTGGATTTATACTATTTTGTTTTTTGTTGTGTGTAATAGGTTGGTGGTTGGAGCCAAATATATGAAGGGTTGAGTCTTGTGAGTATACTGGGAGCAGGACATGAGGTGCCATTAACAAGGCCTCAACATGCTTTGACTCTGTTCAAATCATATCTGGAGAACAAGCCAATGCCAACTTTGTCAGAAACTCTCAAGTCTAGTTCTTAAAGAATTGAGAATTGAAGGTATTCAACCTATCTATCTACCAATCTAGTAAGAACGAATAAAGTTAGATTCCTGACGGGAACTAAAATATGTTGGTGTAATTATTTGTTGAAATAAATGGTTTATTAGGATTTGGTTATATTTCTGAATGTGCACTGCGCCAAGACACTAAAATTGCACTGAAACACACCAGGTAACTAGATTAAATCAAGAATTCATTTTTTGCAGAAATAGTAACAAGAAGAAGCATGGATCACGCCAATTAATAGGGTTTCGTATTGCAAAAATTATGCTTTTGAGTACTATCCAATATCCAATGAGGGTGCTTCCCTTTAAAATTACTATTGCACTTGTTATATCTTAAGTGAAATTATGGTTGTTAAAATAAGGAAATACAGGTTTTGCTTTTCACGTGTGAGAATCAATTAGCGCAATGGTCATGACTTTCGAATTTTACCTTCAATATTAACGATTCACACAAGAAAAAGTTAATGATGAATTACAATTTAAAATGATTGAATACTTAAAGACTAACTTTGGTAGCTTTAAAAGTCAATGACTAAAATTAAAAATTAGTGATAGTCGGAGGAGTAAATCCGGTATTAACTCTTAATAAAAATTCATTTGACTATTATCTCTAAATATATATTGATAATATATAGTATAATTTTATTAAATGAGGTGCCAAATTGCCAATATAATTATGCATTGCCCTCCACAAGTTTTCATTCCTTTGTCATATTTGGGGAACAAGACAAGAACTAGATAAATTCCAAGCTTGGATTTAATCATGGGCTCTATATAAAGAAAATGATGACTTTTCTTTTAGAATAGTTTTGGATGTGTTAATTTTATTAAAAGTAAGAGTAAAATTTATGGTTTATTTTATATTTTAAATTAAATAGAAAACCCTACATTAATAGATTATTAAATGTGAGAGTATATGCAACAGTAATTCAATTTAAATTGTCAATGACTTAATAAAAGCTAACTTTTTCAAAAAAATAAAAATAAAAGCTAACACCAATGGTATGAAATTTGAATATTTTGGTAAAGTTTTCTTATGTGGCAGAGAGAAGACAGGAGAGATTGGTGAGGTTATATTCCTAAATTAGTTTGAATCAGGATTTTTTAAAGAAAAAGTTACTAAAAAAAGCATGGCTGATCTTATAAAAAATATGGGCCCTATAAAACAATAATAGAGAGATAATAACATAGGGGGGAAATATTTTTTTTTTTCTAAATATTTAGATTTCTATTATACATATGTATCTCTATTTATAAAGATAAGAAACATCATCCAAAAAAACCTCTAAATGATAAAGATTAAAGTTTTATAAAATCTCTACAATTGAATAATTGAGTCCAAATCTATTTAGACTTTAAGCTATTGTATTCTATGATAAAAATAAAAATGTAATAAATTTTATTTGTCAAAATATAATGCATCAAAATTCAACAAAGATACTGAAGTACAAAAAGCCAATATTACTCTCATAACCTCCCAATTAGAAGAGCCACTTCGTGCCACTAGACGGCAATGTCATTATCACAAAAAAAAATAAAAAATTGAAGTCTATGTAGCATCACCCTAATTGCACATGGTCAGGCCTAGCCCTAAAAAAAGGGTTAGTGCGCAGTACTGCGCACCATTGTTGCCCAATGCCCCAGTGGGCCTGTGCAAGCGACCCCCTTCAATGCAAAATACTTAATCAATGTGGTCCATGTAGATGTTTTGACGGATGAAAAAAAAAATATTTTTCTTTTTGTAAAGTTATTTATAAAGAAAAATTCATTACATTCATCACTTATTTATAAACTAATTAGTTTATAAATAAGTGTAAATTAATTAATAAAAGGATATGTCTATGCTATATTTACCCTATGATAAATGGCATAGAGAGAATTATTAGAAAAAAAAAAAAAATTGGACCACCAATTGGTCCATGTGAATGTTTTGACCGATGGATTTATATTAAAACAATTAAATTACCAAAAATTGGAGATCATTTGACGTCACCTTAATTACACATGATCGGATCAATCCTGAAAAGGGCTAGTGCCCAGTAATGCGCGCCATTGTTACCCAGTGCCCCAGTGGGCCTGTGCAAGCGATCCCTTCAATGCAAAATACTTGACCAATGTAGTTCACGTGAATGTTTTGATGGATGAAAAGAAAAGAGAATATTTATAAATTAGTGGTCGGGTTTTTGTTACAACATACATAATTAGTCATGGATCCATGATTAAAGCTCGGGTCGAATTGTTACGTAGAATAAGGTCAGTCCGGATCGAAAAACTGCTCCTCATGAGTTAAGCGGTACGTGCCAATCAAATGTATGTTTATAAGTTTGGAGTATATTCCCTATCAGTTCAAATTGAAGCTATATTATATATCGCCTGGGAAAAACCAATAGATAGCTTCTGTGCAATAGAACTTATTTGCTACTTTTCAATTTGTTTTTTTAAAAGAATGAATGAATGCAAGACAGTCGAGCAATTCATCAAACAGAAGATGGGCATTGTCAAAAAGAACAATCATAAGCGCCATCGACTTTTCCCCAGAAAATAAACGAAGAAGCTTCAGCCACAACTGTTGACGCCCCACCGGATTCAGGCCCCACGCCTTCCGTGATTAGTTAAGAGGCAACTGTTGTCTTCATACCTTATCTTTTCAGTCAAATACAGCAAGCCCAAGCAGGTAAACCGTAAGCATTAATTACAATTTACAAATGCTTCTTCTGCTGATGTTCTCTCGTCGTATTGCTTCCGCCATCTTATTTCTCTCCAACTACTATACGCTAACCAGCTAATCATTGTGTATTAAAGCCTTAATCCTTTCCGCATTATTTTAATCTTCCTACAATGGCTACAGCACAGAAATCTTTAAAAAGATCGTATTTTTATATGCTCCTCTACATGTGAATTGGTGATGCTGCTTTGTCGGCCAATACTAATATGTGGAAAGTACGCACCCCCATGTGCGCCTCTAACCTGTTCGGTCAAATGCTTCAGTTAACAAGCATAAAATCTTAATCTTTTTTTTTACTCTCAACCTGCCTGTACGTTTTAATCAACATTTTACTAACATTCTCAACTTTGACAATAACTGTAAACTGTGTGCTCCATGCAGGGATCAGGTTGAAGAGCATTAATAGCAGTAAATGTTAAGACAAATGATGTGAAAAGTAATTACTCCCTTTTTGACCAGTTTTGCTAAACCCAATTGTGAACGTGATTAGTATCATTAATGTGAATATTTTATATTAATTTTTCCTGAAGTGGCTAAGACATTTTGGAGATCGTTTACTCCGGGTATACAATTATACATCTTGTCCAGATGCTAGATGGTGACTTTCACTTTATTCTTCCCCACACATTCAGCGTTCTGACATGCTTGTCTTTTGTTTAGCATGACGCAAGTATTAGATCCAAGAATATTTTTGGATCCAAGATTAATAATATATTAGCTGTACTGCCATAATCTGCAGATAAATTCCCTAGAATTCCCTATATTAGTACTTTAGATTGATTTAGTTTTAGTTGTCTGAGAGATTGTTTCAATGAGGCACCCTCTGCACTCACTATTGCCAGCACTCTGCTGGGCATTTCTTTTTCTGGGTGTCTGTAATTGTTTGAAAAATGCAGATCAAGTTAGAGATAGGATAACACATTTGCCAGGGCAGCCAGCCAATGTTGAATTCAGTCACTACTCAGGTTATGTGACAGTGAATGAAACAGCTGGGAGGGCATTGTTTTACTGGTTTATTGAGTCACCGGCAAGTCGAAACCCTGAGAAAAGACCACTCATTTTGTGGCTCAATGGAGGACCTGGATGCTCTTCTATAGCTTATGGGGCTGCTGAAGAGATTGGGCCATTTCACATCAAGTCTGATGGGAAAACTCTTTACCTTAATCCTTATTCTTGGAACAAGTGTATGTTGATGTTATTTTAAGTCATCTACTGTCTATTGCTTTTCTCATTGCCGTGTAATATCTTTCTGATGCGAACTCATTTAACATCTTTTGTCAGTGGCAAATTTGCTGTTTCTTGAATCTCCAGCTGGTGTTGGTTTCTCTTACTCAAATACAACCTCAGATTTGAATACTTCAGGTGATCAAAGAACAGGTAATGCTAATCACTTTTGTTTATTTATATATTTATTCTTTTGATGTTTCTGTTGAAATACTGGGTATGAATGCTTCACTTGCCATGAGTTGGCTCTAATTTGTTTGACTTGGAACTTTTTTTTATGCAGCTGAAGATGCATATGCATTTCTAGTCAAGTGGTTTGATAGGTTTCCTCAATACAAGTATAGAGATTTTTACATTGCTGGAGAAAGTTATGCAGGTCCGTGTTTTCACTTTGTAGCTGTGTAGTCATCATTTCCCTGTTCATTAATGCTACAACATAATATGATTATGAATGATCTGGTTTAACTTTTATGTTAATCTTGTCAGGGCATTATGTCCCACAGCTATCTCAAATTGTATACCAAAGAAACAAGGGAATCAAGAACCCTGTTATTAATTTCAAGGGCTTCTTGGTATGCCTAACAAGCACTTGCAAGCTTGATTCAATTTGTGCAATTATCTTTTAACTATTTTCATCAATTATTGATACTCGGCCCTTTTTGTTAACCTTGATTTCTTTTCTTAAAGGTGGGGAATGCAGTTATAGATGATTACCATGACTACATTGGCACATTTGAGTATTGGTGGACGCATGGTTTAATTTCAGATTCTACATACAAGTATCTTCACATAGCTTGTGATTCTGAATCAGCTACACATCCTTCAAGTGATTGCATCAGAGCACTTAGTATTGCAGAACGTGAGCAGGGAAATATTGATCCGTATAGCATATACACTCCCCCCTGTGCTAACACTTCAGCACTTCAGCACAACTTAAGGGGTCATTATGTGAGTAATTTCTTGTTCTTGTCTGATCTGCATGGCTGCATTACCCCATTTCTCTTTGCAAATATGTAGTTTCTCTTGAAACCTTATTGATTAGAATCAAAAGCTTCAAACTCTCCAGATATGCTGTCTAAATTCACATACTCTTGACTGTCAATTTTGGTAAATAAAATTGGTAGTTGCTGATTATAGCAGACTAGTTTTCTGCCCCCTCTACTCCCTGAAAAAATAAAGAAACTGCTTATATTTTAATGCCACTTGAAACCTAGGCGTGTAACTGTGCTTGAAGCAGTTGTGGAGTCTTGAATTCTTAACTGTCATTTTTGGCACGCTATGCAATTCTGTTATTCAAATTATATCTTACTGTGTATCAAAGTTACCTAAGGTACATAATTGTCATTTAAAGAACTCTCAAATACTGGAGTTTGAGGAATGTTTCACCATTCTAGCCTTCAGTTCTTGTACATAAATGCTTAGTATTGACTCAATCCTCTCAGAACTTTTCTGAGTCTTTGTTTCTCGTTAGGGTTGCTAGTTTCTTTTGTTTCTCTATTTGCAACTGAACCTATCTTCTTCAAATGGCAGCCATGGATGTCCAGAGCATATGATCCATGCACAGAGAGGTATTCTCAGTTTTACTTTAACATACCAGAAGTCCAGAAGGCATTACATGCTAATGTAACTCGAATTCCCTATCCATGGGCCACATGCAGGTGAATGACAAGAATATGAAAATTTTGCTTCCTATTAATAAGTTATTAGCCTTTGCTAACTGGAAGCTCATTACTTTGCAGTGATCTTGTTAGTAACTACTGGGGAGATTCTCCTGTATCAATGCTTCCTATTTATCGAGAACTAATAGCTGCTGGTCTCAGGATATGGGTATTCAGGTACCACCTCAGCTGATTTAGTCTTGTGCCTCTTTTTGCTTCCCCTTTCATGGTGTTATTACCTTTACTTCACCATATATGGATCCTTTATATCAAAAGATTTTTGTCTAATATGAGTATATAATTAGACCATTTTAACAAATAAGTAGCCTCTGCATTTAAAACTTTTTCTTTATTCAACATTTACTGGTACTTCTAAGATCAAATTGTAACACATTGTGAGTCATGAAAACCATCCACATTCTACCTCTAAGTGGATAAGATTTAGAAAAGAGGATACGGGATTCACCATTTGATTGATATGTTCATATTATAACTTTAACTATGTTGAATATTTGAATGACTGTCCACTGATTGCCCAACAAAATAAAAATTTCCATAAAAATTCAAATGCTTCTACCTTTTTACATTACTTCTTTAACATGCTTTCCTTTTGGGTACACTTGATGGAGGATTGGGTTGTGGGATTTAAACCTAAGTCAACCCCCTAGAAGGGGTGAAATTTACCACCAAACTACACGCCAAACCCCGTTAACATGCTACATTTATCACCTTCTTTTACCATTTCGTTTTGCAGTGGGGATACTGATTCTGTGGTTCCAGTAACAGCAACCCGGTATTCCATCGATGCATTGAAGCTTCCAACTGTTGCCAACTGGTACCCTTGGTACGATAATGGGAAGGTTAGTTGAAAGCTAGAAAATTGATTTTCATTGACATGTTCTTGCTGTGTAGTGCTGCCCGTCTTAATTCTTATAGAAAGGTTGCTATTTGGATAACCCTCTTTCCTTTACATCTAATATGACAAAAGCATATCATTATGCAATAAAATTATAATAGTGGCTCAAACAAGCTTAAGATCATAAAAGCTGTCCAGTGTCTTGTGGACTCATGCTGCCTTTTTTTTTTTTTTTTTTTTTTTTAAATCTTCTTCTTCTTCTTATGTCTAATAGGTTGGTGGATGGAGCCAAATATACAAAGGGTTGACCCTTGTGACTGTAACTGGAGCAGGCCATGAAGTGCCCTTACATCGCCCGCGACAAGCTTTTATTCTTCTGAGATCATTTCTGGAGAACAAGCCTTTGCCAAATGCATAAGCCATTCATTATCACAAGCAAGCAAAGGTCTGCATTTTATATTTTGATTGGAAATTGTCATAGGAAGATTGCCAGAAGACCTGATCTCATATCCGATAATATATGTTCCCATTGAAATTAGATTCATATATAATAATGTATGTGCTGTCATTGGATTTGAATTGAAAATGTAAGTAAAATTCTTTATCCCTTCATGTACATGAAGCCTCTCATCATTCAGCCTTGTTGACCATTGGAACATTAATGCAAAATGCTTCTTTTCCATAGAGTTCACAGTATTAGTCAATTTCACATGCTTCAAATAAACTGACTTTGATTTACGGGAAAGCCCTGCTATCCAAAGGTATGTCCTGCTCAAATCAAGAAGACCAAGGGATGACGGCTCTCACGATGAGTCGAACTTGAAACCTTGTAATTGCCAAACAATTGTCCAACCAGTTTGGCTGGATTGCCCCTACAAATAAACTGACTTGCTGATCTTGAATCTTGATGATGCAGCTCATATATGCACCTACTTTTAAGTATGATATTATTTTAGTTAAGTGGTGATCACAATAATCAATGAATTTTAGACTATAGGAAAAAAAGGGTTTTATTAAAAAAAAAATTAAAAAGCAACAAAAAAAGGCAGGAAAAAGATATTTTCAGACATCTAGAGAGATCAACTAGGTTTGCATATATTCCCCTTTCTTTTCCAAGATTTCCTATTTATATATATATTTTTAGAAAATGGAAACAAAGCCAAAGATAATAGTTGTTAGTGTTGATATGCAGTTTTTATATCTACAATCTACCCTAAAAAGCTTTAAGTTGGATTTAATAGAGTTTTTTTACAAAATTAAAATTCTTTTATTATAATTTGAAGGTAAATGTAGGTAGGTGGAGGGGAGAAAATGTTTGTATTTATAATGATAATGTGAAGTAGCTTAGCTTGTTCCACTGGGGAATTAGTTATTGGAAGAAACAGAAAGGGGAATCAATCAGACTGATCAACAAAACAAAAGCAGAGAAGACAGGATAAGAATTGAACAATAAATTATCCAGTTTTTATTCTCTATCCCCACTTTGAGATATACACACACACACATGTACATACAAGGATTCTTGATCACATTGTGCTTAGAAAGGAAGCCAAATGTTGGGGTCCATGATCAAAAGGTTCCCTTAGCTTTTCTGGGTTGACTAAATTGTCCCTTATTCTTTCCTTTGCCTTCCCTTTTGAAGCCATGCTTGCACCTCACCAATCAGTTCATTGAATTGGTAGCAGAGGCATAATACAAGTTTAGACTCCTCTAATCACAACATCTCATCTAAGTTTAAATTAATTTCAATTTGTCTAATAATAACGCTCCGAAAACAAAATGACGCCAGCATCTATATAATGTACAGATGTACTCATATACTATACTCGAACTCAAAACCTCTTAGAGCATCCTTATCAATGGAGTTTATTCACAGTTTTTAAGGAGTTTTTGTAAGTGTGATTAGGAAAGAAAAAATGGGAGGAGATGAAAAAAAAAACAAAACAAAACAAAACTAATTTTAAAAAAAATTAAATATAGGAACTGTCCGGCGGGCCTGACGCGCCCACTGGGGACCTCTGTGGTGTCACGGACTCTCATTGCCCATGAGCATTAATTGCTTGTGGGTCCCATTTCTGATATAAACCCAATATTTGCAGAAGTAACTATCTTCTTCTCTCTCTTATTTATCACTCCTCCATGTTGACAAACACTGTACCAATAACCATGTATTATGCTTTGATGTAGATGCTCTTAGCCTCTTACTGAAATAATTAAGATGTCAAACTCGAGTATCTACATGTAGGCGGGCAGATACTTTACTTCATAGCTAAGTAGGCGCAATATATACTTACATGTTATATACATACGGAGGTATAAAATAAAGTTCAATTCCATATATCAACTCGATCTATTATTCCCGGGAAAGGAATCAAACAATTTATTTATTCATTTATTCGATTTTTATACAGTTTTTTTGAACTCTTCGTTTCACACTTAAGAGAAACGTACAAATTAAGCTGAAGAAAACAAAAACAACACAAGAAAACTAAGAACATTATGTACCTTAGATTTAGCAACACAGTGATAGGTTTCCTGAATCTCCTCACTCTGCTAGCATCAATTCCGATCATCGGCGCCGGGCTATGGCTGGCGAGGAGCAGCACGACCTGCGAGAAGTTCCTCCAGACGCCGCTGCTCATCATCGGCTTCATAATCCTCGTGGTTTCGCTCACAGGTTTCATAGGCGCGTGCTTCCACGTTGCATGGGCGCTGTGGCTGTACCTCTTCGTCGTGCTGCTCATCGTACTCGCGCTTCTGGGGTTCACAATCTTCGGATTCGTCGTCGCCAGCCCCGGCGGCGCCGCCGCCGTCCCCGGCAGGGCGTACAGAGAGTACCACCTCGGGAAATATTCGGCGTGGCTCAAGGATAGGGTGCGGGATCCCCGTTCTTGGACCACTATTAGGGCTTGTATTTTGGGTTCGAAAACTTGCGCTAGTGTTGCTAATTGGACTCCCTATGATTTTCTCTTCAGAGACATGTCCCCCATACAGGTAACACTAATTTTTTTTTAGTACGACTTGCTCTATTACAATGTAATATCTGTTCATAACTACTTTCTCAACCTACTGAAGCACAAAGTAACACTATTTACTTTAACAAAAATTAAAATTTGTCCTTCGAACTAGAAGCAACAGTGTGAGATTCGATACTGATAACTCATACAAAACTTAAAGATTATTAAAGGTTTAGATTGAATTCCTTGTGCGCATATAAAAACTCTTCCAATGAGCTGATTGTGTGATCGAAAATTTACTTGAAGCTCTAGAACGGGGTTTTGTGGGCTCAGGAGGGTTATAAGGCAAGATTACTCACATTAAGACGGGTTTATTGGCTATTAGGCAACCTAAGTTAGTTTATTTGGTTAACATAGGCTGGTGTACTTAGGTTATAAGACAGGGTTACTTAATACATATGATCAAAAACTTACTGCGAGTTTCTCTAGTTGCATTGATAAATATTGAAATCTATAAGTATTTAAACGTAATTGATGCTAAATGTGTTGATATTTTGTTGTTAGTCGGGGTGTTGTAAGCCGCCGACTTCATGCAACTATGCAGGGGCGGTGATGGCGGAGGATCCGGATTGTTACCGGTGGAGCAGCGACGCGAATTTGCTTTGCTACGAGTGCGATTCGTGCAAGGCGGCGGTGTTAGAGGATGTGAAGAGGGATTGGCAGAAGGTATCTGTGCTTAACATCGTCGTGCTGGTTTTCCTTATAGGCATATACTCCATTGGTTGCTGTGCTTTCCAGAACGCCAAGAGGGCCGAGACCGAGTACGAGCATGGCCCCAACCGGATGTCCAAAGTCCGACCCAGATGGGATTTCCATTGGTAAGCTAAGTCTGCTAATCACTAAGCATACATGCTTTTATGTCACAAAACCACGCATATAACATGTTGATTGAGTTAGGCATATGAATTTAGTGGAAAAATAAAATCTTGAACTCAATCCTTTTCATGCTTATTTTAGTAATCACAAATTTTAAAATTTGACGGGCCCCGCCAAGGCCTGCGGGCTTAAGGCGGGCCATGCCGGGCCGACCTCCCATTAGTCTATATTTTGGCGAGCTTTTTAACTCGCCCTGTCATATGACGGGCTTTGGCGAGTGGCGCCCCGCCACCCGTTTCGACAGCTATAGGTCTATATGAGCTAACTTGGTCTACTTAATTGACATGTGGCTACCCCTGATCACAAGGATTAGGCCGGCTTGCTTTTCTAATGTAGGGATTTGCAATTTTTAAGTTTAGGATTTTTTTGTGTGCATTTGGAATTTTAGATGTTAAAATGGGGTCAAATTTTTTGGTATTTATAAACGCAATGAATATCCATTCATACATACCTTTTTCTGTTTGTGTGTTGATCTAATAGGTGGAGATGGCTGCACTACAAGAGACACCGGCTTTCATAAACCAAGGACCAGAGCTCCTTTTACAAGTGAGGCATGTGTTTTATGCAAGAGATGAAGACAATAAAACCCTTTTGTTATATAGAAAGAATTGTTCTTAGCTTTACCCAACTCTTGCTTTTTCATCACTACTTTAATGTCTTTACACATTGATATGATGTTTATATATGCATAAAGACGGACTGGAGAATATCATGGAAATAGGTGTATATGATAAACTTCATTTTCTTTTCTTTAATTCTTCGTTTTTCTTTCTTCGGCTCTTCATTTCTTTACTTTTTCACTCTTCATTCTCTATTTAAGTAAACAATTGAACTATCAAAATAAGCAAAATACTGTATATGAGAAAAGTCAAAAAGACAAGTAGAAAGAAATCTGTATATGAGCTATACAGATGATAATAGCAACAGAACTAACGTCAAGAACCCAAAGAGTACAATGTCAATGTCCCTGTCGTTTCAGTTTTTGGGGGTAGACACAGATGTTCTGTTTGCAAAGACCAAAGAGTATGAAATATGACTGTGTTCCCACCCGCATCTACACGTTATCTACACGTTATCTGACCCGACTCTTCTCAACTCTTCAGCACTTCCTCCAGAAGAAGCCAGCATCTCAGCTGCCAATCGTTCCTCCAGTGCCCGAGCACCCCTTTCCCTGTAATTCACAACGGTAGCACAGTAAATGAGTTAGCATAAACCTTTATCTGCTCGCAAGTGTACTACAAGACCCATGGATGATATAGTCAGTCATATAGGGAAAGAAAGCAAGGACCTAATTGAACATGAAAACCTCTAAAAGGGACTATATGAGTTTACTACGTCACCGGGATCTTCGACTTAGGACATATTAGTTCAGATTTTAAACCATTTGCTCTGCCAATTTTTAGCAAGTTCCATGTATCATTTACCAATCATGACACCTTTAATTTGACAAGAGACCACATAGATTACCTCCTTCTAGATGCTTCAATGGGGTCAGAACCAGGCAATGCAGTACTTCCTAAAGTATAGTCTCTCTCCTCATTAGATACATCGGATCTTCTACCACACAGCAGCCGATCAAATATTGTAGCTATGGGATCAATTACAGGTCTGCGTGCCATCCAGTAAGAAGTGATCAACCAATTTTAAAAAAGGGCGACAGAGATTTTGAAAGAAATTTGATCCATGAGCAAGAAATATAGAACAATTGAAGGTTACCTTAAAAATTCTGGGAAAAATGTTGAGAAAGCAAATTCATCACTTGGATCACCCCTGAGTTTTGCTTCTGGTTTGCGCTGCCAGTACCTTAGATAAATCCAACCTATATATGTGCCAAATACTAGAGGTGGAAGGAATGCTGCTGAATCTACTGTGAAAAAGCTTATAACAATAGATATCAGCACTGCGAGGGATGGCAGCCACTGCCAAGAGCACAAAGTATTGAGAAAGAGAAATTAGGTTATATCTTTTAGTTTGTTGGCTATTGCATCAATAGTTTCAATGAATGCAGTTTAATATTATGTAGGTATTCTCAATGGCTCATACCTTTGCTTTTATTTTCAATGAAGCGAGCTCTTGATCAGGTATGATTTGCTTGATACCAACTAGGAGCGCAGAAAGGACCCCTTGGAAGCCAGAAATAGGCAAATAGCTACAGAATTAAGCAAAAGGAAAAGAAAATTCAGTGACTGGTGGCGTTCATCTTGGGCATGCACAAAATTACAAAGTGACGTTCATCAAGTATAAATTCTTGTAACACAGAAAAAGAATAACAAAAAAAACAAAAAAACAAAAAAACAAAACAAGAGCAGGATGATTGAATGGAAGACAACGCAGGTTATCTCAAACTCTCCAAGGGCTATGAGACAGCATGTAGTAGGATTACATGTGAACTCGTGAAGTTTAATTTACATCGTCTTAAATTGCTTCCAAATGGTGTTTGCCTGTGACCTATACTTTCTCTTCCAGGAGAGAAAGGATAGATGGGTTGAGAATACGAAATAGTACTGAAATAAAATAAAGCAGAAGTAATAAAACAATGAGAGTTGGAGGAAGAGCTAAGGGCACCAAGGCTAAGAATGTGTTCCAGAAGAAAAAGATAAACATCACTTACAGGTAGCTTTCCTCTCTACTTATGTAGTACAAGGAGATAGATGTTATGAAGACACAGACAGATGTCAAAAAGTTAACAATGAAGATGAACTTCAGGAATTCCCTAGGGCCCCAGATGGGTTCAAGCAGCTTCCCAGTGAAAAGCAGCCCAAAAGTACTGACAAACACCTGGAAACAAAGATAATCCTCATAAACAACTTGTGAATGATATAGGAAGCAAAATATTACCCAAAGGAGTTAGGTAATGAAGTGACATATCCTAGAGAAAAGAAAATACCCCATATATAGTCTGTTCAACATAACCAGCTGTTATTAGATTCCATGCAAATGGTATAGTCCTACAACAAAACCAATACAGTAATTCGTCAAAAAATTAAAAGAAAAACACAAATAGCAAAAGTTATTTTCAATTCTCATCCTTTTTTCTTTCTATTCAATTTCTTTAAGCTTTATAACTAATGAGCATAGAACAATTCAACATGGATGGTTAAAATTTCCTCGCTCCTTAGTCCTTTTCTCAAACAGTAAATGTTCATCTCATTTTTTTTTTTATCATAAGATATAGAGGAGGGTTTTTTCTATCAAAATATCAATTCCTATAAATGATATTGCACATAATTACTGATTTGTTATCCTAATTCATAAAATGTAAAGGGCTAAAACAGAGAATTTACAGAGTAATTTTTTTATTTAAAAAAAAAAGTTATCTATTGGCCTATTGGGTTTGTTTCTTCATGCCAGGCTAAGCAGAGAAAATGTGATTGGCATAAAATGGTAGAATGCTAGAAGGCTTCTGATCTCCAATGTGGTTTACATTAATGTTCTCGATTTAAAGCCGTATTATATCATGCAGTGCCTGCAAATTAAATGGAAATCGCTTGAGCAGTGATCTCCTAGCTCACATTAAATCCAAGTACTAATCTAACAAACTTTCGAAATCCAAATTCCTAAGCATTCCATCAACGAACAAAGCAAATCAGAACCTTCTGCAAATAAAATGGCGGGTATAAAAAGGATTCAAAGCTAATTACTTAGCAGGGATAAGAGCGAGAAAAGAAACGGCAGAGGGAAGAATCTGAACAACAATGTGAGCGCCGACTAACACCACCGCCAGCCCCTTGCACAGCCTCGTAAATCCCGAAAGCAGATTGCTACTACTCATCGTGCCCTAATTACCTCCACAACAAACAACACAGCAAACGGCAATTCAGGTTCAACATTCAAACTCTAATTCCGCCATTGCATTCACATAGAAAATACAAAATTCCAGATCTGATAGTATAAACACGATCGTACTACTTACCAGTGATGCGATCTAAAGCCGCAATGGAATCTACGTTCCGGTAGCAGATTTTCCGGAAACGGCGGGCGCGGGAGCTACAAGTATTGGTGCGCTGTATTGTATAGACTGCGGAGAAGTTATGTATTGGGGTTGTGAAATGCAAATCGTCGGTGTTCTCTGTGGAGTTTCAGTGGATACTAAAACGTGATCGGAAATTGCTTGTCCGATAGCGCGTTCAGGTCTTAGTCCACATTTGGTACCTTAGGGATTAAGCGGGATACTGAACACTAGATAATATGCGTTTGGTTAGCTAGCTTGCTTCAGTTTTCCTTTCCGTAAGCTTAAATCAGTCAAGGTATTCCTGAGCTGTTCCGATTTGGAGTCAATTTCATACTCCAATTCTTTAAATTTAATCCTTTCTTTAAAAAAACAAAATAAAAAATTAACCTATTGAGCCGGGCTCGAATCTCGAGTCTAACAAGGTATTTGGTTGAAATGAAGAAATTAGAGAATAAAATAATTATAATTCGATATGAAAATAATAAAACGTTACAAAATGAAGTTATTGTCAGATTTGGTTACCACTCACCATACTATTATTACTTCTTAGTTATTACATTTGGTTCCCAATTATTAATTTTGCCATATTACATAAATTTGTCTGGATAAGTCTCTTGTAAGACTGCTTCACATATATTTTTTCTTGATGCGGATCGGGTTTAAATATATGTATAATACAAAAAGCTTGTGTGATAACGTTTCATGAATCGTTTCCTGTGAGACGTGTCGGATTAATATAAAAATATAATACTTATATTGAAAATGTAATACTAATAATGAATAGAGTGTTTGTTACGTATAATGGAAAATGTAATATTTCTGAAGTAAAAAAAAAAAAAAGTAATCTTTTTGGTTTGGACAAATAACTATTTTTAATACAAATTGCATAATTTATGATGAAATTGAGCAAGTTTAAAAGTCGATAATCAAAATAGTGAAATCTAATAGTCGAGTGATCAAATCGAGTATTAACTCAAATGAGTTAATTCAATTTTTGGTCATATATTTATAGGTGATGGTCCACCTTTAGTCATTTTTTATTATAACATTCTCACTTGGTTATAGTATTACTGTGACATGACTATTTTTAGTTCCCCATCAACAAAATCGTTGAAATGTCGTTAAACACAAATATATTTCAATCATTTTCATACAAAGTATGTTGACCTGTTGTATTTTTTATGTTTAATTTTTTTTGAAAAATTTCATAATTAAAGATTGAAATGTACTTGAATTTAATGATATTTAAAATTATTTTATTGATAAAAGATAAAAAAAATAGACATATCACAATAATAATAAAACCAAAAATAAATATTTTAATAAAAATACTTAAAATGGACAGTTTCCTATAAATATAATATTGGAATTAACTCCTACTCAAATTAAGCATTGCGTATAGGTAATCATATGTTAGGACTTAGGAAATTCCCCAGGCTAGCTAAAGCTTAATGTAGACGCTGCGATAAACATTGCTCGGGGTCGTATGGGTCTCGGCTGGATTTTACGTGATGACCAAGGAGTGTTTTTGGCTGCAGCATGCACACCTTGGCATGATCTGTACACGGTTAAGGAGGCAGAAGCAATCGCGGTTCGCGAAGCACTCAACTGGCTTAAAGAAAATCACTACTCACACTGCTACATTGAGACTGATGCTCTTCTGGTCACTCAGAGTCTCCGTTCTACTTTGCATTCCCATTTTGATGTTATTTTGTTAGATGTTAAAGATTTACTGTCATCAATCCCTGATGTTTCTTCTCTCATGTCAAACGTTCGGCAAATCCGATTGCTGACCTATTAGTTCAGAAATCCCTTTTCATGTCTGAACGTACGGAGTGAAACTCCTCCCCTCCTTCTTTCATTGCTGACTCTTTGTTATCTGATCTTTAATGAAATCGTTTCCTCTTCAAAAAAAAAAAAAAAGAAAAAAAGAAAAAAAGAAAGAAAAAAAAAAAAGGAGATTCCCCGTTCCCATGTGCCTATTTTGGGATCAAGTAATTAAAAAAGGGAAACTATGGGCGCTAAACGGTATTATCCAAACTCTAGGGTCAAACCGTCATAACAGTCTCTGAATTTGTTATTTGGCCTCCACCTCCAAAGATCAGCGTCATCGAGGTCAAAATCCGCCGGCGACTTCCACCATGGTTAGCGCTAATCTTAATTTTCTTTCTACAATTAACTAATTTTCTTATACACTGATGTTTTCGCGTGCTCATACAATTTTCTTCCCTATTTCTGTTCATAGATCTGATAAACACAGCTGCAAATATTTGTTCGTTACTGTTGTTGCTTTGTTAATTGTGGAATTGTAATTCATTGAAGATTCGAATCGGAGAAAATGGAAGTTGAACTTAAATTCAATGCGTGAAAGCAGTGTGGTGTGATTCCTCCCGAGGTCGGAGTTGGATTTATAGTAAATTGATGAATTAAATTATATAAAATGGAAATTGAGCTCACTACAGTGTGTAAAAACAGCGTGGAAGGATTCCCCTCGAGGACTGAGTTGAATTTTGGTGAGTTTTGAGTGACACAACACAACACAACCATGTTTAGAGACCTAGCTGTTAATCTGTGCAATGCATCGGATAATTTCTTTAGTTTTTCAAAGGAGCAAGTAGCTGAAGAATATGGCAACTTATTGCTTCATTGAATGGTGTCATAAATGAGCTTCAGTTATAGTACGTTCTCTTATTCAATGTGGTTTGAGTCTAATGGAAGGGACTACTGACTCCCAGCATGGCAGAAAAGGTTAAAATTTGATTCGAGAGATTGCCATTGGGAGGGATATCCCTTTACAAAAAGAGCCTAAGAGAAACCCTAGAGGATTAGGCTTCCCCACCTAAGCTTTTGAGTACCAAAAAGTAGTAGGTTTTCTTAAAATGTTACAAAGTACTATTAATTTTTACTATGGAGTACAAAATTTTAAAAGCCTCTTCAAAATGTGGATGCAATAAGTCACATTTTGGATGAGCAGCCTTTATATGAAAGCATATGTGGATTTTAATATTATGTATGCTGTTTGTGTATGAATGAATTCGAAATACATATGTTTAGATGTGCATATGATCTGGTGGAAGTCAAGATGTTGACTATAGGTGTAATATCTTGAGCAATCAGTTAGGAGAAGTGGGCAGCTTCAAAAAGTTAACCAACATTTGTCATGAGAAATTCACCTAGTTGCTGATAGATGAGCAGTTTGGTTTAAGATGAGTTAATGGGTGTTCTAAAGGTTTCTTAGACATTCTTTCAGAATCAATAAGAAAAAAATGGAATAGGTTGAATTTCAGGAATCACAATAGATGATTATAATTGGGAAATTTGGGATTGGTTAAATTATTAGTTTGTCCAAATGAATGCAGGCAATGTATATCCGTGTCAAGCGCAGTAGGACAACCTACTTTATTCAGTGTGAACCAACTGAGACAATTTTACAAATCAAGGAGAAATTGCGGGTTCTTATAGATCAACCTGTAAATGATCAGCGCCTGATTCTATTGGAAACTAGGGAGGTTTTGGATGACACAAAGTCATTGGCGGATCAGAAGGTAAATTTCCATTTTCTTTTGAGTTCATGACATACAAGCTTCTTTAGTATTTCTAATGTAATAGATGCCCTTTTCCCCTGTTTGTGAATAGGTTATGTTTTTAACCATATTTCATCATGTGCTGTTGTATTGAGTATTTACTTTTCAAGTTTTTAATCAATCAACATGCTTTTCAGGTTGAGAATGATGCTGTAGTGGCACTGACTCTGAAACAAGGTTCTCTTTCTTTCAAAACTCTTCACTTCAAATTGTATGCTTCCTATGTGATTAGAATATATAGTACATATGCACTCACTAGATAGGAACTAACATATTAAAGAGTGAGTTACTCCTTATTTTAGAGTTTCCATGCTCCATATTAGTTGTAACATCAAACAGTTTTTGGTTATGTTTTCCCATCACGGGCAAAAGTACACAAAATAAAGGAACAAAGAATAGAAAAGGAAAAGAGAACGTTTGGTTTGCTTGAGACCCAAAACTCCCTTAGTCCCTTATTTTAGGATTAAATTTTTGTTTGTCCATTCTTCCAAATAACACTCCCTAGGGTTGATTACAAGGATTCCTAAATATAGAATGATTAATTATTTGGTAGTTTCCAAATAACTAAATTGCCTAAACTAATTCGAAGAGTAAGAATGATAAACCAAATAACTATTTGGTGGCTTCTGAATAACTAAACTAAGTAATAAGCTAAATAATTATTTAGTAGTTTCTTAATATCTAAATTTTCTAATACAATTCTAATAAAATATTAAACTTTCTAAATAATCACACCTCCCAGCATTATCACAGTTGGAGATCAATGTTTACATCATACTACTTAGCAATGTTCTACTTAGCACTACTTAGCTAAGTAGTGCTCCCTCTCCTTGTCTTACCGCTAGGGGGCTCTTGCTATATATAATTTATGGTTGCAAGTTGCAACTTGGAACTCAAATGAATGGGAGGCTGGGAGCAGCAATGATAGGGGAAGAGAATTCATAACTAAACTGGGGGGGGGGGGGGGGGGG
>NC_044926.1:4428021-4497377 GCF_003576645.1 Ipomoea triloba | reverse complement strand
GGGGGGGGGGGGGGGGGGGGGGGGGGATGATTTGGCCCAGAAAGATCATGAATCTGGAAATTTGTTGAGTGACTCTGTATACTTTAAAAAGTTTTGTCATGCATTATAACAAGGTGTTAACTCAAATGCAAGAACTTTAGGGTGGAAAATGGTGCTTTTTTGCTATCTTTGTTAATCAGGGAGTATTACTCTCTATCTGTCATTTTCTGGTTTAGTTTTAAAGCCTTTCCTGTTAAGGCTTCTCTATCATTTTTTTGTGTGTGTGGGTGGAGGGTCATGGTCGGGGGGGAACACACACTGCTTCATTTCTGGTTACTTCTGCAATCTTGTTATCCTTCAATACATAGTGTTGCTCTGTGTCTTGGTCGACTTAATTGATTATTCACATGTACCTTTCCATCTTTTAGATGATAATAACGAATTTGAGGACGTGAATGTGGTGAGACCGGATGATTTTTACCAATCCCGCGATCCAGACAGCAGCACCAATTGGTGATTCTGGGATTTACTCGGACTATCGTTGCTTTGACATAAACATCTGTATGCTTTGTACACATGGAGTTGAAATAGAAGTACTGCTTTCTTTAACCCATTTGTGGATAAATTGTACTTGTACCATTTTAAAATTTTGCCTTTAGTTTATCTTATTCTTTCCTTAGCCTTAGGTGATTAATTCTTTTCTTTTCTGCAAAAATAAAATACCCCATTAGTAAGCTAAGCGGACTGCAAGATCAAAACTCCGAACCTTGTAAAACTTGAGTCATGCTATAAAGTTTTGGACCAGGTTTTCCTCTAAGTAGGTAAGGGTATTCATTTGGTTAATTCAGTTATAATTAAATTGAATTAACTGAATTTGCAAAATGAGTTAACTGTATTGAACTTCTTATTTCGAATTAATCAAATTAATTTTTTTTTTTAGGTTAAGAATTTCTAATTTATTTTCACGCCACAAAATAGTCATTATATCAATATACAAATGATTAAAAATTAAAAATAATCTAATAGTGTGATTTATGAATTATTATTATTATATATTAATAATTAGATTAACCAATAATTGGGTTAAATAACATTTTTAATTAAATTAACCAATAAATGAAAATTTTAAAAATTATTAAACATTTTCAATTAATTAACTAATTTTTTTAATCAAATTGTGCACACCCGCACGAACAGAATCCAGAGCTAATAAGAAACACAATAAAGTTGGGTCGCGGTTTCCTTTTTTCATAGTAATTCTCAAGCAAAACTACAAGGCTTTATTATTATTAATAAAATTAAAATTGTTTTAATAAGAGTCATATTCAGCAAAAGTGGTAGTATAATCAGGAACAAAGTCTGGGAAGTGACTCTTGCAAACACAAACATCTCCGAAAGGTGGATGAGATTCACACACAGAATCTCCAAACGGTTGACTATACACTGCTCTGTATCCTCCCGAACACTTTTTGGCGCACGAAGCTTCATCACACGTCATCGGTGCCGCTGAATTTCCATCTTTGTGGGCTTCACCTTTCATCGCCAAACCTAACAACACTATCATACCTACAATAAAAACACCATTCATTTTTCTTTCTGTCTTTTTAATAAATGTTTTCTTTATTATTTTGGAGTTTAGGAATTGTAAATTTATTGGAGGAGTGGTTTTATATGTGTTGTTATGATAATTATTGGGTGCGTTAACAAGTTAATAAATGCAGAGCATTTAAGTTTTAAACTTTTAACTGATCAATTTTTGTTGTTCAAAGTTAAATATAGAATAATACATATTTATATATTCTAGACGTGTGACTCAAAAGTCTCAAAATCAATTTCTCTTGTATGTTTTAAAAAAGGGTTTGTGGATACCATTTGATTGGTTAGTAGTCATTTTATTTTTGTTTGCAACTTTCATTTCCAATTGCTTATGTTTGTCAATTATACAATGTCTAAGATTATAACATTATTATTATTATTATTTGGATGATGGAGAAAACTATTGTCACTATTCGAAAGTGTGCACTAGCTATTATTAATTTTTTTGTTTGAAGAACTAATAATTACCAACTAATCACAATTTGTTGGTAAGCAAAAATGCAAAATGTGAGTGTACATCCACTCATATGTTTGACTAAAAGTAATGCCAACGTTACAGATGTGTTTAGTTGGCGGTTCATCAAAAAATTGTGCAGTGAAATATATTTCAATCGTCAATGTTAAAATGTGTGAAGTTTCAAGAAAATATCTTATCTGGCTCGGAAGACATGCCATGATGACAATGATAAAAGTCTTAATAGCAAATGTAACAAGTTCACTTCTTATCAACATATTCTTGATATGATTAAACGGTCACATGCATAAGATCTTTACAAGTGTACGTGATTTATATCTACTTACTTTTGAATAGTAACTGACATTTGGATATACCATAAAAGAAATTGTAGGGTTGTAGCACGCACAATGCACATGAAGTGAATGGTTGTACATCGAAACGCCCTAACTCATTTAGGATAAGACATTTAAAGAAAAGTATAAAATAGTATTAATTCCATCAATCTGGATCAAATATTCCCAATAATATAATATCTAAACAAGTAATAAAAGGGAGATAAATAAACACTAGTATATTATGTCATGGTGTGTTATCAACAACTTAACAATTTATGCCATCCAGCGATAAACCATGCATGTGTGCCATGGTGGAGATGACAATTTTAGCAATGAAGGAAACCAACACAATATAATGCAATGATTTTCACCCTTAGTTTCTTGATGATGAAAGATGCATTATAGATTTGCATCACACAAAATGCACGTGAAGTGAACGATTGTAGAAACATATTAGCTAGAATACTTATGAGACTTTAATAATTTTAGACGCTCGTAGAAGAATCATTATGTTGATGAGGATGCATTGTAGGTTTGCATCACACTACATAAAGAGTATTGTTGGGGAAACAAGCTTATAAGCTAATCTAGGATAATAAGAAGGTATGTTTCATAATTCCATAAAACCCTCTACGTTATTTTCAATACGTCTCTTGTGAGAGTTGAGAATGCCAACAAATTGAATATATAATCAATTATTATATTAATATAATGTCAATTATATATCACCAACAATGTTAAAAAAGTAAAGAGTGGAGTTATCTAGGGGAATTTTGAAGAGACGAAAATCCCACTCCAACACGTCATGGTGCATCACCAATCACAACTCATGCAATAGCTTGCCTCACGATGAATATGTGTCACAAAGCTCATCAATCTACATTGCAACGTGGCTTGAAATCACTACATGAACGGAAGGATATGGCAATGATGATGCTCCGTTAAGCTCCCTCTTATGACTTTTGTGATGGTTACTTCAGAGTTGCCTTCTCCAACTAAACATTAAATTTGTAAACCCTAGTATAGTATGTCATCGTGTGTCACCAACAACTTTTTGCCATCTAGAGATATATCATGTGTGCCATGACAGAGAATCGATGATGACAATTTTAGCAACGAAGGAAACCAACAACAAAAACCAACACAATGCAAGGATTTTCACCCCTAGCTAGTTTTTTTAATGAAAGGTGCATTGTAGGTTTGCATCACGCACAATGCACGTGAAGTGAACAGTTGTAAAAACATACTAGCTAGAATACTTTTGACCCTCGAATAGTTATAGAATCATTATATTGATGAGGATGCATTATATATAGGTTTGTATCACATACAACATAAAGGCTATTGTTGTGGAAACAAGCTTATAAGATAATTCAAATAATAAGAAGCTAACTTTTCATAGCTCTAGAAAATCTTATGAATTATCTTCAATACATCTTTTGTGAGAGAATGTCAACAAATTAAATAAATCATCAATAATTACATATTTACACCAACCTAGCTAAGTCAAGTAAAGGACGGAGCTATCTAGGAAAACCTCGAAGAGATGAAAATTCCACTCTAATATGTCATGGCAAGCATCAACAATCACAATTCACGCAATAGCTTGCCTCACGATGAATATGTGTCACAAAGCACATCCAGCTTGCAATGCGACTTCAAATCACTACACTAACCGAATGAGATAGCAATGATGATGACGCTCTATTACACACCTTCTTATTATATCTTTCGTGATGGTTACATTAGAATTGCCTTCTCCAACTCATCAATGAAATAATAAAAATGAAATTAAGCACAATTTTGTTAAACATAAAATACAATGTGAAGATTATTAAATCAGTTATAGCATTGTAAAATTTGAAAAATTAGTGATATATAGGACAACATTAAATAACAAACAACATGCTAACTATTACAAACCCGTACGTTATTCTCCTTTCAACATTAAAATCATATAAACTTCTTGGCGCACGTACGAAGCTTCATCACACTTCATCGGTTGGCAAATTATTCTCTGGACCGTGTTCAACATACACAATTTACCTCTTAAATATTCATAATTTACATATTAAATGTTTACAATTCAAATTGTGAGTATTCATCAATATGTAAATTATGTATGTTAGGTGGACCCGTGTCCATGGTATAACTATTGTTGTCATCGGTTACGCTGGATTTCCATCTTTTTGACCCTCACCTTTCATTGCCAAACCTAACAACACTGTCATATACCAACAATAAACACACGATTCATATATAGTTTTTATTTTTAATACATGTTTTCGTTATTATTTTGAAGTTTAGGAATTGTAAATTCTTGCAGGAGTGGTTTTATATGTGTTATGATAATTATTATTGGGTGGGTTAACAAGTTAATAAATACAGGGTATTTAAGTTTTAATTTAAACCTAAACCGATTTTTTTTGTTCAAGGTCATATAAACCCTAGTATAGTATGTCATTGTGTTTCATCAACAATAATATTTTCTTGCAATCCAGTGATAGACCATGTCGTGGAGCGAGACTTGATTGAATACTTATAAATACTTATAGAAGAATCATTATATTGATGAGGATGCATTATAGGTTTGCATAACACACTACATAAAGCGTATTGTTGTGGAAACAAGCTTATAAGCTAATCTAGAAGCTAACGTTTCATAGCTCCAGAAAACCCTATGAGTTATCTTCAATACATCTCTTGTAAGATCAAAGAACGTCAACAAATGGAATATATCATCAATTACCACATATTTACATAAATCTAAGTCAAGTATATATCCCAAACAATGTCTATAAGAAATGAAGGCCGGCGGAGCTATTTAGGAGAATCTCGAAGAGACGAAAATCGCACGTACTCCAATACGTCATGGCGCATCAGCAACCGTAACTCAAGCAACAACTTGCCTCGCGATGAATACATGTATGTCGTCACAAAGCACATCCATCTACATTGCAATGTAACTTGGCTTCAAATCACTACATGAACGGAAGGAGATGAGGACGCTCCATTATATATGCCCCTCTTATGACTTTCGTGATGGTTACTTCCTTCTCCAACCCATCAATGAAATAAAAATGAAAACGCAATTTTGTTAAATTTTTTTTTTTAAAATACAATGTTATATTATATTATTAAATCAGTTTTAGCAATATTAAAAAAAAAATCAGTTATAGAATTGTAAAATTTAAAAAATTAATGATATATTAGGACAACATTAAAGAACAAACAACATATATATATATATGCTAATTATTACAAACCCATACGTTATTCTCTTTTCAACATTAAACTCATCATATACACACACTTGATGTTAATTACTCATTCTGAATTTCTAAAATCTTTCATTCACAATTTTCTCATGGAACCCCACGCCAAATGTACATTCAATCATATATACCATGTTCACACTTAATCTTTATCTTTGTATATATTCTTCCTTTTCCACTTTATATATTTCATTCAATTCACTTATTTATAATTCAATTTTTCTACAAATAAATTAAAATCATAAAAATTTTCTAAAAAAAAAAATAAATCATACAAAATAAGACGGGAGACTACTGGAGCTGCTATTCTCCGAATTGATGATGCTTCATAGGAAAAATAAAATATAAAAATTTGATAATAACTCGTGATATGATACATGACAATCAATTTACATATATACAAAAAAAAATGGACGAAACTTTAGGATGTGAATACGTGATAAATAGTTCTAAAAAATATAATAGAATGAAATGAAATGATATATATACCTGAGGATGGATATGATATACAGTGAAGGTGGCTAACTGCACCAGCTTTCAACAAGAAATTACGATATAAAGAAGAAGAAATTAAAACAGTATATATATATATAGGAAAATGCAAGAATATATATATATATATAATACATACATATATATATACATGCTTGGCTCCTCATACGCCATTCACAGATGCCCATCGCTCTCGATGAGCTCCGCAGATGGCATACAGGGAGCCAGGCACGTAGCTTTACCTGTATCATACCCGCCTGAGTTCTTGGGAGAAATCAAGAATCATACTAAATGTTTAATTTTGGGCTAACCAAAACAACAGAAAACATGGTATATACATACGAGGTTGGCAAGAATATAATGTTTTCTTGATGGAGTGAAATAGGGATGAAGAACAGATGTATGTGAATGGCGGATGAAGAAAATGGGGTCCTAATCCAATGGATCTCTATATATATATAGAGAGAGAGAGGGAGAGAGAGAGAAGCCACGAAATAAAAGTGAAGTTTGCAGGTTTATCTTTCTCTCTTTTTACAGAGAGAGAGAGAGAGAGAGATGGAGAGAAAGAAGCAAGGATGGGTACGTGTGGGGTTGGATTTAGGCTTTGCATCAAGGACACATAAAAAGAGAGAAAAAAGGGGTAAATGTTTAATCAATAATCATGGATAGATATGGCGTATGGAGAGATCAGATATGGTATAGCTAGCTGCGCTGCTGATCTGATGAGGCTGTATGTATATATGTATATATATATATGTGTGTGCAGTGTGTGCAATTTCCCAAGCAAAGCTTTTTTTGCTTTCAAAGCTCTTTCTAATGGCGATGGATGGATGGGGTACTTACTTTAATTTGAAAAGCTAGCGAAACTCTGAATCTGGTTTGTCTGCAAGTGCTTGGCAGACATGGATTCTCTTATTCTCTCTCTCTCTAAAACAGATGGGAGAAGGCTGAGGAAGAAGCGTTACGAGGTGGGGTTATATAGCACAAGCTCAGCTCGCTCTGCGCGATTTATGACGTGAACGGAAAATCACACTCACATGCACCATGTTTATCCCTTTGCCTTTACAAAAGTAATTCATTCTCGCCTTTTTTGCTATATATATTACCTTTTCTTCCTCTTTTTAGGCTCCATTTATTATATGATTACGTTTACAGAGTTTTTTTTTTTTTAATTAATTACTTTATTTATGACGTTTTGAGCATTCTGTGGATAATCATTATTTACACACGTATATACAAAAATTAACTAGAAATGTCAAAATGATTGAGTGAAACTTGGACCCGTCTAGTCTGGTCCACCATTGACCCAATAACTCTTTGGATCTTGTTGGCTTAACCCAATTAAATTTTGGGTTAATTAGTTTTGTTGATCTGAGTAATAATAAAAATAAGGTTCAACTACATCCATAACCTAAAAATGAAAAAAGTGAACATATTTAAAAAATATTTTTAATGTATAAATTATTATTTATGTATGATAGTTGCATAATTTTGTAATTATAATTTACAACTTAAAAGTATTATTTTAAACATTATAATTTACAAATTCAATTAAAAAATAATAATCAATCTTTTATTATATTATTGTTGTTATGGTTGTTGTTTAGGGAAACAAGGTCCTAGTGCAATGTTAATTCCACTGGTGGAGATTCAAAAGTTAATTGCGTTTAGAGAATTATCAGAACTATTGGCAAGGTTTGTGGGGATAGATATGTAGAGAAGAAAGTTAAGGGGACGAACTGGGCTAATTAGTGAGTAGAGTTAAGAAGGCTAAGGTGCAAATACTAGAAGGGTTGTATGAGGTTCAAAGTTGAGCAAGGCGGAAAGTTTGGGGGTTATGTGCAATATTAAGAGATGGGGTATGAAGTGAGCCAGCTAAGTCTACGGGACTTATGACGTGAATCGAAGTCATACTCACATGCAAAGTTTGGGGGTTATGTGCAATATTAAGAGATGGGGTATGAAGTGAGACAGGTGTAAAAGTCTACGGGACTTATGACGTGAACCGAAGTCATACATGCAACATGTTTACTCCTCTTTACAAGAGTAATTCTCGAATTTTTTTAGGGGTATATATTACCAATTTTCCTTTTTGTTTTTTTTAAGGATACTTATTATGTGATTACGTTTGGAGAGTTTTTTTTTTCTTGATATTTATTACTTTATTCGTGACGTTTCGAGTGATCAGTGGACAATCGTTACCCACACAAATGTACATAAAAATTGACCAGAAGTGTCAAATGATCGAGTGAAACTTAGATCGATCTAGCCCGATCAGCGTACCATGTTTATCCCTTTCTCTTTACAAAAGTAATTCTCACATTTTTTGCTATATATATATTACCTTTTCCTCCTTCTTTTAGGGTCGATTTATTATATGATTACGTTTAGAGAGTTTTTTATTTTTTAAATTACTTTACTCGTGACGTTTTGAGTGTTCGGTGGATAATCATTATCTACACACGTATATACAAAAATTAATTAGAAATATAAAATGATCGAGGGAAACTTGGACCGGTCTAACCCGCTCCACTATTGACCCAATAACTCTTTGGATCTAGCTGGCTTAACCCAATTAAATTTTGGGTTAATCAATTTTGTTGATCTGAGTAACAATAAAATAAGGTTTAACTACATCCATAACCTAAAAATGAAAAACAATGAACATATTTAAAAAATATTTTTAATGTATAAATTATTATTTATGTGTGATAGTTGCATATTTTTGTAATTATAATTTACAACTTAAAAGTATTATTTTAAAACATTGTAATCTACAAATTCAATTAAAAAAATAATAATCAATCTTTTATTATTATTGTTGTTGTGGTTGTTGTTCAAAGGGAACAAGGTCCTAGTCCAGTGTTAATTACACTAGTGGAGATTCAAAAGTTAATTGGGTTTAGAGTGTGAGCATAAATATAAGATGTGCAGTCCAACTATCAGCTTAAGCTTTTAGTTGAGATGGAGCACATGCTTTAATTTGGTATCAGAGCCATGCAAAAGATCATGGGTTTGAATCTCCGCGTCACCCACAAAAAGAGACTTCCACGTGTTGCGCTCGAAAATCCACCGCACACGTTGAGGGGGCGTGTGAGCATAAATATAAGATGTGCAGTCCAACTATCAGCTTAAGCTGCACATGTTTTAATTTAGAGAATTATCAGAACTATTGGCAAAGGTTTGTGAGACATGCTTTAATTTAGAGAAGGTTTGTGAGAAGAAAGTTAAGGAGACGAACTGGCTAATTAGTGAGTAGAGTTAAGAAGGCTAAGGTGCAAATACCAGAAGGGTCGTATGAGGTTCAAAGTTGAGCAAGGCAGAAAGTTTGGGGGTTATGTGCAATATTGAAGAGATGGGGTATGAAGTGAGCCAGTTGTTAAAGTCTACGGGACTTATGACGTGAACCGAAGTCATACTCACATGCAACATGTTTACCTCTTTACAAAAGTAATTCTCGAAGTTTTTAGGGGTATATATTACCTATTTTCCTTTTTTTTTAGGGTACTTATCATCTGATTACGTTTGGAGAGTTTTTTTTCTTGATATTTATTACTTTATTCGTGACGTTCTTAGTGATATGTGGACAATCGTTACCTACACACGTGTATATAGGAATTGACTAGAAGTGTCAAACGATCGAGTAAAACTTGGACCGATCTAATCTGGTCCACCATTGACCCAATGATTAACTCTTTGGATCTAGATGGCTTAACCCAATTAAATTTTGGGTTAACTATTTTTGTTAATCTGAGTAATAATAAAAATAAGGTTCAACTACATGCATAACCTGAAAATTAAAAATAGTGAACATATTTAAAAAACATTTTTTATGTATAAATTATTATTTATGTATGGTAGTTGCATATTTTTTAATTATAATTTACAACTTAAAAAAATTATTTTAAAACATTATAATTTACAAATTCAGTTAGAAAATAATAATCAATTTTTATTTTTGTTGTTCAGGGGAACGAGGTCCTAATCCAATGTTAATTACACTAGTGGAGATTCGGAAGTTAATTGGGTTTAGAGAATTATCATAACTATGGGCCAGGTTTGTGGGGATAGATAGGTAGAGAAGAAAGTTAGGGGGACGAACTGGGCTAATTAGTGAGTAGAGTTAAAATGGCTAAGGTGCAAATACCAGAAGGATCGGATGAGGTTCGAAGTTGAGCAAGGCGGGAAGTTTGGGGTTATGTGCAATATTGAAGAGATGGTTATGAAGTGAGCCAAGTGTAAAAGTCTACGTGACTTATGACGTGAACCGGAGTCATACTCACATGCAACATGTTTATCCCTTCACAAAAGTAATTCTCAAATTTTTTTTTAGGGTATGTTACCTATTTTTCTTTTTCTTTTTTAATACTTATTATCTTATTACGTTTGGAGAGTTTTTTTTTTAATGATATTTATTACTTTATTCGTGACGTTTCGAGTGATATGTGGACAATTGTTACCTACGCACGTGTATGTAGAAATTGGCTAGAAGTGTCAAATATAAGGATCCGGCTGGTTTATCCCACTTAAAATTTGAGTCGATTCAGGTACATTTTAGTAATAAAAATAAGGTCCAACCACATCCATAACCTTAAAAAAAATATTTTTAATGTATATATTATTATTTATGTAATTACATATTTTTTTGAGTAATACTGAATCTATTACAATATAGTATCTGTCCATACGTACTTTCTCATCCTATTGAAACATGACCTCCCATTTAGGAGAGCCACAAAGGTGCCATTGAGCTACAAGCCACTTGGTTTATAATTTTCAACTTAAAAGTATTATTTTAGAACATTACAATTTACAAATACAATTAGAAAAAAATAATAATCAATCTTTTATTATTGTTGTTGTTGAAGGGATAATAGGGTCCTAGTTCAATATTAATTACGCCAGTGGAGATTCGGAAGTTAATTGGGTTTAGAGAATAATCAGAACCATGGGCAAGGTTTGTCAGGACAGATAGGTAGAGAATAAAGTTAAGGGGACGAATTAAGCTAATTAATGAGTAGAGTTAAGAAGCCTAAACTAAGGTGCAAATACCAAAAGGATCGGATGACGTCCAAAGTTGGACAAGTTGGGAAGTTTAGGGGTTATGATGCAATATTGAAGAGATAATGGGGTATGAAGTGAGACATGTGTTAAAGTCTATGCGACTTATGACGTGAACTGGAATCACACTCACATGCAACATGTTTATCTCTTTATAATTCTCGTTTTTTTTGGTATATTAACTTTTTATTTATTTTTTATTTTTTTAGTCTACTTATTATCTGATTACATTTTGGAGAGTTTTTTCTTGATATTTATTACTTTAGTCATGACGTTTTGAGTGATAGGTGGACAATCGTTACCTGCACACGTGTATATAAAAATTAACTAGCAATGTCAAATGATCGAGTGAAACTTGGGCCGATCTAACCCGGTTTACCGTTGGCCCAATAGGGCTAATGAGTAGAGTTAAAGGGGCTAAGGTGCAAATACCATAAGGATTGAGTCCAAAGTTAGACAATGCGGGAAGTTTGGGGGTTATGATGCAATATTGAAGAGATGGGGTATGAAGTGAGATACGTGTTAGAGTCTAAGGGGTTGGGATGCAAATATTTTGGGGTCAGTACATGACTAGGCTTGAATTAAGGGGGTAAGGATGCAAAAATGAAGGGTGAGGAGCCGCGACGAGACTCGTTGTTAGAGTATATCGTTGGATACAAATGTGATTGTGCTTGATTGAGAGTTGCCACAAGAAGCAACAAGAGAGAAGAGGGGGGTGTTGGGTTCTAGCTAGGGTAGTTGGGCGCTCTGTGGCCTCAACGTCACCCATGGTGTGGCTGAGTGGGGCTAGGTGGGGTAGGTTGTGCCTTAGGCAAGGCGAGTGAAGTGGATGGCGACGGTGAGAGCCACATGTGTAGTGAGGAAGGGGCAGCACAAGGGGAAAACACGTGAGGGGTATATTGGAGGTCCACATGGTTGTCAAGTGTGTGACAATGCAACTACGAGCCCTAGGGTTCGCTAATTTTGCATTGAAATTGGGGACTTGGGCACTATAAATAGATGCGCGTTGTAAGGGTTCATACATCATCCAATTCATTGAGTTTCCAAGCCTTTTTCTATCGAGTCTTCACTTCAAGACAATGCATCCTTTTATTTGAACATTATGTCATGGGCTTAGGCTTATATTTTTGGGCTAGAACACTTTATCCACCTTCTATTTATTTAATTACATACCAAAGGCGTATCTACAACCCAACATCCTATTATCTTATTCTCAAACTTGTTACTTAAAATAGCGCAATATTTTCCTCATTGGTTTTCATCTTATTGTTTAGTTTCCAAACAACGCGGTCCAGTACTTGGGTAACATGGTTAATAATGGGAGAACAAAGCAATATGACAAAAAAGAGAAGGGAAATTACCATTTTAACCCTGCTTCTAATAGTTAACAAATGAAATTCAGAAATTTGCTAACAGGGGATTAAATTCTATAAAATCATGAAAGTTGAGGACTAAATCAAGCATAAAAAGTCACTTATGACTAAATCAAGTAAAACTACTGTAGTCGAATACTATATTGGGTATTAACATTTCGTCAATTATATTCAAATAAATTGTTTATTAAATTTAACATATAATTTTTTTTATCCAATTAGATAATGTTGTATAGTGTATACTTGTATCCTAGAATAAACATGTTAGAAGATAAATTTAAAAGAAAAAAATATTTTTTTTTGTGCACTTTAATTCATAGCTAATTAGCTATCAAATCAAATCTTTAAAAATTGATAATTTGAAACGTTGTAAATACTTGTAATAGGATTATGATTCATGACTTTTTTTTTTTTNTTTTTTTTTTTTTTTTTTTTTAATTTTAAAAGGGCAGTGCAGGTAGGTGGCAACCACAAACACAATAGAGCCGAACCATAAAATACCCGTTTTACCCCTCACAACAACCCACTTACCTACCGTTGAACAAGAGTCCTCTAAGCTCTAACCCAACCAACCCCTCGCTTACATATAAAAGCAGACGCTGTGTCTGGTAGGCGAAGAAGTAAGGTAGAAGAAGGCAAAAACGACGACGTAGAAATGGCGTCGTCTCTCTCAACCACCAAGCAATTCCTCGGAGCTCCGTCGTCCTCACATCTCGGATCGTTCCAGGCACCGTCCAATCTATCATCTTCCAGCCTCCAACTCCCTGCTCGGCGATCGCACACCAAACGCCTCGGTTAGCTCCCTCCCCGCGCATTTCTCATCCGTTTCTTACTGTTTCTATTCAATTCGTCAGAAAATCTGTTTAAAGTGAAATTTATAGCTTAAAATTAGCATACTGTGTGCATTTGTTGAAGTTTGGATGATTCTATTTTGAACAGTAGAAGGATATAGGAAAGCTAATTATTCATCCACTTATTGTGCAATTTACAGAGATAAAGGCTGCTGGTAGTACATTTGGAAATTATTTCCGCGTTACAACTTTCGGAGAATCTCATGGTGGAGGTGTTGGCTGCATCATTGATGGATGTCCTCCTCGGCTTCCCATTTCGGAATCTGATATGCAGGTGGAGCTTGATAGGAGGTACTGGCTATTTTTCATTCTATGTGCTCATTTATCGCCTCTGAAGTGATATACTTTAACAGTAGCACTGCTTATGCTTTAAGTGTTATAGTTGCTTATTCTCTCATATGAGTTCTCATGCAAACTTTGCATGCAGGAGGCCAGGTCAAAGCAGAATCACAACGCCTAGAAAAGAGACTGACACCTGCAAAATAGCATCTGGTGTTGCTGAAGGTTAAATCACTAACAACAATCCTGTTACATCTTTTGCCCCTTGCATTCTTAATGCACACAGTTACAGTACTAATGGCTTACGTTTTTACTGTAGGGCTAACAACTGGTTCTCCAATTAAAGTTGAAGTACCAAACACTGATCAGAGAGGAAATGTAAGGATTTATACTACTGCCTTTTAGACTCAATCACTCAAAAGAGGGAATAAAACTAGAAGTTTTTAGTGATTGTTTCATTCTGGTATTCTAATAGTTTTCTGCTGTATTCAGTTTTCTGATTTCTGAAAAAGGCTAGAGTATCATTTGTCTAGATTACAGTGATTCTATATATTGATTGAATTATGTTCTAGGATAGTATCTATGTGCATTTCTCATTGCTTAATGAAGTAATATATTTTATAATTTTTACTTGCTTGTTATTTGAAAGGTTGAAACTCTGCCTTTATGCTTTATATTTCAAAAGGAAGGTTTTTTCTATGCTTACCTGTAATGGTCCAGTGTTCTATATTAAGTATGTGAAAAGACATGTCTGGCATTATGTATTGTGCTAAAGTCCTAACAATTTTGGTTGAAAAACCAGAGTGCATTAAGTCCCCAATGAAATAGCCATCTATAAGTTGACTTTTCCCTAGAAATATAAAGTTCTCGTGTTTTGAACATTTCCCATGGGGTGTCATGTGAATTTCATACTTTACATTACCAAGTAACTTTGGGTTTTCATTATCTTGTATCCTCAGGACTACAGTGAAATGTCACTTGCATACAGGCCTTCACATGCAGATGCAACTTATGACTTCAAGTATGGAGTAAGATCAGTACAGGTAATGCCATACAAAACTGAATAAGTATTAACCTTTGGAGCTTAACAATGTCTTTATACATTTAATCAATAAATGCTGAAACTGTTTCTTGGCTGTTTTATGCATGATGACTGTATAGGGTGGTGGCAGATCTTCAGCAAGAGAAACCATTGGAAGAGTTGCTGCTGGAGCAGTTGCAAAGAAAATTCTCAAACAGTACTGTGGAACTGAGGTGGGTTACTTTCTTCTTCAAGGTTCCTGGAATACCTTCAGGCTTCAACTATAAGCATATGTTCTTATTATTACCTTGGTTTGATATATAGATGTAGACTCCCTTCTGTGTTGATGAAATTTAATCTTATAAGCATGTGAATTAAGAGCTCATATCTATGTTTCCACATATAAAAGTGACCTTTGAGATTTTAGAGGATCAGCACTCAAAAGTTAATTTATCTATTTTTCAATGCTGTAGGGATATATTCATTAACTTTAGTCTTTATAAGGCTCTGTAAACTATAAGTCTTTAAATCTGTTAGTTTATTGATACTACATGGCAATTTTATTCATTCTACTTGTTACATAACGCTAGGAACCTCTTATCCAGGGTTCTGAGTATAGTTGTATCATATTATTTCGTAGTCACTGTTATTATATTATGGAAATTTTAATTTGCATATGGTTTATCTAGTAACTTATTAGATGTTGTTTTTTTCCAGATTATTGCTTATGTTTCTCAAGTCCATAAGGTTGTACTTCCTGAGGACTTGGTTGATCACCAGACTGTGACACTAGATCAGGTAAACTATCAGTTATGTTTATGTCCATTGGTATGTTACCAAACATGGTGAAGTGCTGGTGAACTGTTTTTTGAATTTGTCTCTAGTGTAATAAATTACATTATGATAATTACAATTGCCACTTAATGTATAATTTATCTGATTTTTTCCTTACCCTCTGTTACCAGATTGAAAACAATATTTGCCGATGCCCAGATCCTGAATACGCAGAAAAGATGATAGCTGCGATTGATGCTGTTCGTGTAAAGGGGGATTCTGTTGGTGGTGTAGTTACTTGCATTGTCAGGAATGCGCCACGGGTAAGCTCTCTTCAGTCTTGTATGCTTTATAGATGGCTTGGTTGCATATGTATACATGCATTTGGAATATTGGATAAAAAGATCTGTGCTGGTTGGAAGATAACAAAATAAAACTATGCCTATGTATATTTATTTTATCCTAACTTCAAATGAGTTTGTTTACTTTTACCAGGGTCTTGGATCTCCCGTATTTGATAAACTTGAAGCTGAGCTTGCTAAAGCTTGCATGTCGTTACCTGCAACAAAAGGATTTGAGTTTGGCAGTGGCTTTGGAGGTAGATATATAGACGTTTTTAGTTTGCACATTCTTTTTCTTTTGCATTGAAGAGCCCTGTGTACTATTTGGGGTTGCAGTTACCATGGGTCCATGACCCCCTGGTATCTGGTGGCCAGTTAGCCACACTGGGCTCCTAGTATTTGGGATTGAGCTGCTATCACTACCCTGTTAGAGTGTTTGGGGGGTGGGGGGGGGGAGCTCGGGTCAGGCTCAAGACCATGCTAACTAAATATTTGCACCCTTATAGTTTGATATGTTACTTTTTGTAGCTTATCATGCTTTTTAAAGTTAGTCATTTTGCATCCTGCTTAAAAAATGTGGTAGATATGAATGTGAAGCTTTTAGGTGTTATGTCTCTGAATGGAAATCTTATATGCCAGTTGAACTAGCAAACCTGCTCACCAAATAAAAGCAAAGAAAAATATACCGTCTTGTATGGTAGTTTTGATGTCCTCTTGTCACAGGCACATTCATGACTGGTAGTGAACACAATGATGAATTTTATATGGATGAACATGGTAAAATCAGGACAAGAACCAACCGATCTGGTGGGATACAGGTATTATTTCTTAAGATCTAATACTTTGGGCATGTATATTTATATGAAAAAAGGATATTTGTTTTCTTATTGAAAGATTTGTGTTTTTGGATTGTTTAGGGTGGAATATCAAATGGAGAAGTTATTAATATGAGAATAGCTTTCAAGCCTACATCTACAATCTCAGTACGTTTCCCTCCTGTTTTTTGTATTTATATTGCCACATGGAGCTAGTGTGTACTGTTCAACACTTTTAATATTAATATTTGTTCATGAATTAAGCAGGCATCCTTTTGAAATGATATCACAGACTTGTTAAAGTTCTTGTGAATCAGACTATATTTGTTTACAAAATTTGGAAATTTTTGGATTCTATTTGGAAACTTGATGCTTGTTTCTACTTGCCTACCTTTCTATACTTATTGGCTTGCCAGTTCATTTAATGCATTGACTTGAATAGATTTTTGGTGTTATCTGTGAGTAGGCAGGCAGCCATCCTAACGTTGGTCTAGTGGCTCATAACTATGTATTTCCAACCAAGTTCTGACCCCTTTATCTGATTGTTTTTTATGAAACAACATTGTTTCTCTTAAAAAATAATAAAGTGAATACCTGGATTACGCATTTATGTGTTATTTTGATTATTCACAGAGGAAGCAGAATACAGTGACAAGAGACAAACATGAGACTGAGCTTATTGCTCGTGGTCGACATGATCCTTGTGTAGTCCCTCGAGGTTTGTTCCTGCACTCTATTTGCTCTCCGGCAGTACAGACTTGATTTGAATTGAATAGTCTATAGAATTCTTCACTATTGCATCATCATTATCATCTACTGCACTAACCAAATGATATCATGGTGATGCTACAGCTGTTCCAATGGTGGAAGCCATGGTAGCCCTTGTGCTCGTTGATCAATTAATGGCACAATATGCTCAGTGCATGCTTTTCCCAATAAACCCTGCATTACAGGAGCCCCTGGAATCAAATTCCAAGCCAGAAGCTGCTAATGCTGCCCTTTGAATGGTTGGTCGCAAAATGCTGTCTACTTTATTGCTACGTTTTTGCTTTGCTTCATCCAACGAGTGCAAGTTTTGTTTGAAGGCTATATTATACCACCAGAACTATCCTCAGAACACTGTATTATTCTGCAATGACAATTATATCTCTTTCGGATCTCTCTATTGTATTGTAGGTTGGTGATTAAACACAGTGGCAAGGCTTGTAGGAAGAATAAGGCCTTTAATTAGGCAATTTTAGGTTTTTCTACTATTTTGACTCAGACCAATTGAATTTATACTTTCTTTCCTTCCCATCATTTTCAAGAAACGCAAAACGCCATGAAATGCTTGTTATCTGTAGTCTTTGGACCTGTTTTTGGGGTGTAAGTTTCAACTTTCAGTAAACGTCGTTTTATAGTAATTTTTTTTTTATTCGAGTCCGATCTATGTTAAAAAATATTTAAAGCAAAATTTTGGCATGTGAATGGATCAGTGTAATTGTTTTTTTTTTTTTTTAAGATCATTAGGACGGAGAATATTCGAAATAAACCGTTAACCGCTAGTTACCAAGAATAACACCCTCTATTGTCTTGGAATATCCATCCTATCCTACGACCAAATCTTCCCATCAAATGTGTTCAAGGGAATGAGGCTTTATTGGCAGGAAAATGAATAGTTTTATTCTATTCTCTAAAGACATCACATACATTTGGTCTCTAAAGACATAACATAAACCTCTCATTGCCTCATTAATGTATACAAGCTTTTAGCATATTCAACATGGAACCTCAAAATAGCATAATACCCTTGAGAGTTGAGACAATTAACAACCTTGTTCGAGTTGCTTTTCAATGACAACGAGGCAAAACCCCTTGTCCCAGACCACTTAAATACCTTAAGACAAAATCAAGTTTCAAACTCGTTATGTCCATAAAATCCAATATTATACGTAAAACCTCTTAACAAGTGCCCATTAGCCTAATGTGTTCATTAATTATTTGTGATTAGATCAACTTTTAGATAAAATTTACACTAAAGATGTTAAATGTCAAACGGTCTCTAAACATGTTGATGGAGCCGTGAGGTTTAGGCCCAATGTCAATTGGGTTGGGGAAGGGAGACCCGAGTGTTAATTAGGTTGGGAAATAATTGGAGCCCAAGGGCAATGTTTTTGTATTTTAAATTGGGTCGAGAAATGAAGTTTGGAGTCAAAGTATGGAAAGATGTAAAAGTACAAAAAGCAAGCTCAAAGACAGAAAGGTTGGGTGTAAAGTAAAGGAGAGGAAGTTTGGGGTCAAAGTATGGTAAGACATAAAATATATGGTGCTATAGTACACAATTTAGCAAAAAGGACTAAGGGCACATTTGGCGGCGCGGTATGGATCACAATATGGGAAAATGAGCAATGGGGAGGAGCGGTCTGGTTAGGCCTTGGGGGCGTCGGATCACGGCTCATCGGCGAGTAGCGGATCCCGTTGGGACTGAGCGGACTGAAGCAGACTGTTGGTGAGCAACTGATGGACCGCTCCCGGGTCCACTACCCCTAGGTAGCTGGGCCTTTCCACCCCTCGGTGGGTCGGCTTGGCCATCTGTCGGCGGTTAAAGAGCCCCAACTTAGTTCGGCCACTTGGGGCAGACCACTCGGATGACCGGTGGACTACTCGGACGAACCACTTGCCGTACCGTGACTCCGTGAGGTAGAAGGGTGGGGTACGTGCATGGTCTTCAGTCGATTAATGAGGTCCTTTAATGTGCTCTACGACATGATGCGTGGAAAATGTTTGGTGGGAAAGCACGACACATGGTGGGACACGCGTATGGCAGAGGAGCGCAGACCATTATGGTCAGCGCAACTGTCTACGCCAGACGACTATGAGAGTAGTATAAAAAGCGGGGGTGTCTCGTTCAGATCATCAACACTCTTATTCTCTCTTGACTTCTCCCTCAGTCAACGAGGCAGTACGTCAATTGTCTTATGCGATCAGTTAATTAGCATTAGTAGTCCACCCCTGTGGCTGGGCTTGGTAGTTGGACCCCTTGAGCTAGATTTATCTTCTTTGTTTATTTAGTATACTTGTAGCATGTTTACATTATTTTAAGGGGGCGTTTGGTTCACGGAATCTTGGATTACCCCAGGTAATAGGATTACCTCCAGGAAGGTAATGTGGGATTTTGAGAATGTAAGATTACCTGATGTGTTTGGTTTGGATTGTGGAATATAATATTACTTTGTTTGGTTAAGGGTTATATTTTAGGTTATATGAGACAATTTACTATAATGTCCTTATATATATATATATATATATATATATATATATATATATATATATATATTTGTGTGCCTTTATTGTGTGTATTTTTATTTATTTATATGTATGAATGTATTGATGCTTAATATTAAAAAAAATAAATATATATTTTTTTGAAAATAAAAAAAATAAAAATATATATAAATATACACGCATGTATATTTAATTATATAAACATATATTTATTTTATATATGTTATTGTGTTATTATTATTATTATTATTATTATTATTATATAAGGATTAGTTAACAAGGACAAAGTTGGAATAATCTAAGGTAATCTTAGATTACCTAAAAAAACAGGGGTAATCACATTACCTTGAAACATTACCGCCACATCAGCTTTGAGGTTATATAACATTACCAGGTAATCTCATAACTTGAAACAAACAAGGTAATATAACATTACCAGATTCAGATTACCTAGATAATCTCAGATGACCCGAACCAAACGGCCCCTAAGATTATTGGGCCCTATCAATCAAATACACTTTCCGTACCCATTACTTGTTAGTTATAAATCCGATTTTATAATGAATCCGATCTATTAAAAACCATCACATGCATGTAAACAACTTGATGCAACTATGCAAGTAGAAGTAAACATTACCTTAATGAAAATGAGTTGGGCGAATTGCAGCAAATGGGCATGGCTACAATGTTCTTCTGATTTAGGGTGGACTACTTCTCCCACTCCACTCACAAATGGGTTATCAGGAGTTGGGAGGAGGCAATATATTTTCTGTAGCTACTGTGCTATATGCAAATGAGCTGCCCCATTTCTCCCTCTACGCATAAAACCATATATGCAAGACTAATACACAAGTATTTAAAGACTCATAAGTTAGTTGAGGCACGAATTTTTTTCATTCACCAATATTAAGGTAAGAGCAATGAGAAACCAGTTTTAAATTTGAAGTTCAAACTTATAAAACCATTCACGATTCATTGGCACTCACATACTATGTTATAGGTAAACAAACTAAGTTCCCATTACAATTGTAATAAGCTACAAATAATTGCCTTTTTGCATGGTCGGATACAGTTTATTTTTGGCATACAACATCCAAAATCTCATTACCCTGAAAATAATATGAATTTGATTTGAATCATACAAGTAGAGTTAAATTCTTACCAGAAAAAAAACTCTGATTTTAACATGACACATCTTATAAGTCAATATATATATTTTTTTTTCAAAAGTTATCTCGAAAAGATAAAATGAGCTACAAATCATATAAAGTATTGTTTAACCAATCCAATAAAGCCAACAAATTGCATGTCTATATTTTTTTAGGAGTTCAGTCAAAGAAGAGAATTCCAGACTCAGCGGCAAGAGATCATTCAATCTAAAATCTAAATTAATTTTATTATTAATAATTACATGTTAGGCAGTCAATGGGTACATTCTTTCGCATCCAATGCAAAGCAAGCTTTAATTCTGCCTAATAAGAAAAATGCATTTTGTATATGGAACTTTCTTACTTGCAAGCAAGCATAATCTTCAAGTCTACAAGCAAGCAATCTTGGCACGTCATATAATTAAACATTAATTAAAATTATCTTTTTGAGATGGGATGGCTTCCATCTTTTCAGTATTATAAGCATTCTACCTATTAGAATAATGATGGACTCACCTGAATTGTGATTCAGCGGCAAGAGACTCATTTATCCTTACCAAAGGTTTGGCCGGGTTCTATCTTTGAAATCGAGTATGGAGTAGTCTTAAATTTGCTAGTCTCACTCAAAGTGGTGCCTACAATTCAGCGAGGGGTTTAGTCAGCGGTGAAAATCCTGGGTACACATAAAAAAAAAAAAAAAGAATAATAATAATGATGGAGTAACCCCAATCAAATTGATTGCACAGGTAGTTTGGTAACCATAATATCTCAAGTTTGACTTCTTATAAGAGTTGTATATTGACCTTTCGAGTTGCAGCCGTAATTTTTCAAAACGAACTTCACCCAAAGTGTACTTTTAAATAACAGTTTACAAATTCAAAGTATTAGAATACCATTTTTTTTTATCAATTCTTTAAATTAAAGCATATGTATACACACACCGCCAATCAATATAAACTAAAAATAATAATAAATAAATGAATAAAGATGAAAGACTAGGACGTGTAACGAGGTGCTAACACACTTTATCTTAATCACGTCTTAATCTCCTTTTCAAATATGTCACGCTTCAATTCAATTTACTTTAATTATTTTCATTAAACAATCCAAATAATTTCATTGTTGTCGTGTCTGAGAGGGACGCTCTCCTGCCCCACAGCCCACCTCCCACCTCCATTGTTATCGTGCTTGTTGCATCCCGCAAAATAAAATTAATCTAATTAAGTCACAATCGGTCCTCATTCTAAAGAACTCTTTCAACGGCAAAATTGGATTTAATTTGTTATTGCAATTTGTGTGTGTACTATGATAATTTGTAATTTGTTCTTTGTGATACAAAAATTGAATCGATATCTATTTGTTATGTAACTAAGCAGTTTGAAACAATTGATAGGCAAACTACTCAACTACGATATTAGAGTTTTGACTCTCGTGAAAGGTTGCACGAATATGAGCTGTCATCAATCCCCTTCTCTGTCACGTATAAAGACATACTATGACTTTGAATCTTCTTGATCTCGTACAATAAATTTTCTTATTTTAATGACTCGATATTGAATATTGAAACTAAGGCAATGTTTACTTTAATTCCTCACATTTTCTTTTTTATTTTTTATTTTCATTGGTCACGAAAATAACTATTGTACTCTAATCAAGTTAGGCTTAATTTTGGGTTTAAATGCATGTTAATAATAGGAAAAAATGCCAAATAGACCACTAAAAAATAGAACTAAAAAAATCATTAAATAAGTCAAATATGTTCAATTTAAACATTTTTCAAAATTATCTAGTAAAATCGGATCATAATACTTACATAGTATGTACTAAGAATTGTCATTTCTTCTGTCGTACAAACTAAGATGAAAGATTGAAATGTTTTCAACTTAAATTACAATAAAAGAAATTATTAAAGCATCTCGATTGTGCATATATATTTTGCTTGTTTAATGTATTTTTTTGAATTTTACACTTGTTTAATAATATATAGGTTGGGGATGATTAGCATTTCAAATAGTTGAAGAGAAAGATATCTATAAAGAAGACTCCGGAATGAAGTTAGGCCTTTCGTTTCTTCCCCAACATTATAATTGTATTATATATCCAATTGAATTATTAGGTATAGTGGGAGACTTCAAATAATTGTCATTATTCACAAAGACAACAAGCATTAATTATAATATCACATGTTGGACTGTAACTAAACTATCCATATTGGATATTATAATTAATTAATTAACATGTCTCATTATCTTGAGTTGTGATTGAGTTAGTCGAGTTCATTGCCTATGATCTTTCTAGTATAATTTATATCTCTTGTGTAATTTATGGACATACATGAACATGGTTTATCTAGTGCACACCATTTAATAGTGTTATTACACATTTTTCTTGTCAAAAAAATCACAAAAATTTCTTTATGTGCTAAATTAAAGGAAATTAAAGTAATGATGAACTTTGACTTCATATCGAAGGAATCTTGGGCACAAAAAATATAAGCAAAAAATATGAATTCATATCTCATTTCTTTGTTGTAATCTATAACATGGACTCTGATTTGTTGCAATAATTAAGAACCTAATTCAATTCAATTGAAGTATATGTTCCATCTCAATTAAAAGTCTAAGTTAATAGTTGATTACTTGGATGGCACATTTATGTTTATATATATTATATGCTCAACATGTTTCTTTACATGTGTAGGCCAATTATTTTTTGATGAGTTCCAAGCAATATGTGAACTACAGTCTCTTTTTTATCAGGTGACATGGAGATTCAAACCCATGATCTTTGGCGTGAGGTTAGCTCTGATACAAAATTGAATTATGTGTTTCATCTAAACTAAAACTTAAGCTAATAGTTGATTAGTTGGATTGTAGATTTATATTTATGTATTATATTATATGCTAAACAAATTCCATGTATGACGTATTGGAAACAATAATTGACCAATTCAATTATGCCATATGACATTTTAGCTGAGTTTATGTTTGTAGTCTTTTTTTTTTATATATATATAAATATTTTTGTCTTGTCATGTTAAATGGAATTGTTACTCTTTATTGAGAAAGCTTTTCCCCCTTTTGAAACAGACAAGGTGATGTGAAAGACAAATAAAATGAGAAAGAAAAAATTAAGTTATAGTGTTAAATTTTGAAAAAAAAAAATATTCCTAATTCTGGGATTTGATTAAAAATAAAAAATAAAAGAACATTGGTGTTTCAATTTCTCTCCCAGACAATTCTTGATAAAAAAACTCAAAATTAGGTTAAACCAATAATTTCGCTCTTACCTAGCTTGCAAGAATTTGGATTAATATCATTATATTCCTAACACAAATCAAAGATCGATTGACTTAATTGGTTACATGAGTAAATTAGGCATATCTGATCTACCATGACTAAATTTCAGGGATGATGGAAGTTGGTAGCTACATGCCTACAAGGATATTCTGGACTTATTAGAAGACATTGAAACAAACAAAAAAAAGTGTAATTAGCAATAATGGCGATCAAATCATATTTGGGATTTATGATGTAATTAGTCCATGATTAAGGTTAATTAGCATACAAAACGACAACCTATTGATGGTACAATGATTAAAACAAAATTAGGTGTAGATAGCTTAGTGGAATATTTTTGGATGATATGATAATTGGGGTGTGGAAAGACAAATTTGGCAAAATCCTATATTCCAATTCATTAGGACTATATATAGTGTGATGACCTCTCTGTTATCATTCCGAATGAGTGATCATAGGTCCGAGCCTCGGTAGTAGAAGTTTAGATTATAGAATAAATTTTTTGAGCTGAAAATGTTTAAGAAAGTATAAAACAGATACACTAGAAAGACCTGCTATTGATTACTAAATATATCTTTATTGACTCATTATTCAAAATTATTTAGTGTTAATTTGCATTAGTAGTACCATCACACCCTTTTTCCAATCTCAACCAGTATAACCACAGTTAAAGGAGAACATTTCCAATCACCAGACAAAGAATGAAGTTTCCCTATAATCATGAATTCTCTTACTTTTCTTCATAATTGTAGTCACAAGCCATTTTTTAAGGACTGCCACAAAAGACAAGGGTACTTGTACCCACCCACCCCCCAAAAGAAAATCAGATTATCCCTGGCTCCAAATTCTTGAATGAATGAATATACATCAAATGGGATTTGCATTTGCTTTCATCTTTTCAGAGTGGAAAGGCCACCAGAATGCCTGCCCTCAGCCAGACAAAGAATCCCACACATAATCTCTATCCCTGTTTTTATATGTAGTTTTTACAGTTGAGGCTGCCCTTTTCACACATCTCTCTTCCAAAGTAAAAGTTGCTCCTACTTTTACACTTCTTTTCTTCACTTTTTTTTTTCCAATTTACTTTTACCTTCAGACTCACATTTCAGTCTCTCCAGTCTCCACCTGCACTGAGAAATGGAGCACAAAATTACTGAGTGCTGTCATTAAATAGGAACAAGGTAAACAAGGATGGAGATATCAGGTGTAGAGACTACATATAACTAAATAATCAATGACAACTTTTTTTTTTTTTTTTTGTTTTAACGCTCCAGGTGAAGCCCGCCTGTGGCCTTGGTTGGCAAAGGACCACAAAGAGGAAAATCAATCTAAGTTGTCTATAACTGACTAGCTCAAACCAAGAAGACTAATAGACAACTCTAAACTGTTTGACCAACTTTACTGGGGTGCTCGCATGACAACAACTTTTTTATGGGTGGACATAAATAGTAAGTGCAATTGCTTTATCATCTAAATTTCTCTTTAATATAGGCAAGTGGTGTCAAGTAACACCCGGGAATGTTTATAATTTAGGTACAAATCTCACCTAACGTGATAAGATTTTACAAGGAGTATCATTTTTTGTCGAACTAATTGGCGTGTACTGAAAACCAACTCACTCAGCAGGCAATTTACATAATGTAGCTCTAGTCAGATGTACATAATGTAGCTTTAGTGTCCTTGGGTGCATTGGTATTTGGTAGGGGTATTAAGTTTTTTGAATTATGGGACTACATTATCAGCAGCTTTCTCTTCTTTTAAACAAGACCTTTCTTTTGACTATTCTTCTCTGTTGGATACAAGGACTAGAGGTCACTCTACTATCTGACAAGCTGTTTTGCCTAATAATTTTGTTTTAAATAGCAGGTTTAATCATAGGAGCCAACAACTTCAATTATGGTCACTTAAACCTTATGAGAGAAGGTGACAAAGATGTAGCCAATTACCATATTGCTTTAAATTAACATATTAAAGTGCATAATCATGTGGTGGGGTTGGGGGAGGGGGGGAATCTTAATTTTTGACTAATAAGTTGATACCTTGAGATTATTCACCTAAACAACAATCAAAATTCAACACTTTGGTGGCTACACAGTTCATTATCTTGAAATTCTGGTCTTAACGGACAACAGCAAACTTAACTTTAACTTTTTTGGGTGAAACCCGCAGGCCGCAGTCACTATCCGAGGCCCGAGGGTGATCTTAACTGACAAAGGAAGTAAACCAGGCTAAATTGCCATACCGGTTTAAACCAAGAAAACTAATAGGTCGCACTCACTAGGAGTCGAACTTAAAACCTTGAGATTGCTATATAAACAATTTGACTAATTTAGTTGCAGTTGCCCACTTGCCCTAGCAAACTTTAACTTTGTTTGACTAGAATAGAGTCATAGGCTAGGACTTTTATCATGCTGTTCTGACAACCCAGATGCAATAAAACAAAAACTAAAAACCAGTCAAAACTTAGAAAGAATACTTCAATGGAAACTCAACATCTCCAACACTACCCTCCCTACTCCCTACTCTAAAGAGGAGTTGGCAAGCCCAACCTATAGGAAAAAGTTAAAGAAAAAGGAAACTTGCCCCAACAGTCAACCACAACATGAGAAAAAAAAAAAAGAGTCACTTTCATTAATTTAATTTCTTTTCCAGACTACAGAAAGTCTCCCATCAGCCCATCACTGTGACCTTTTGGCCTTATGCCCCCATACACTGTCACTATTGCAACCAACCTTGAAGAAGCTGAGGAAAATGTGCCCACTAGTGTGTCCTTCATTATTAACATCTTGTGGCTATGGTTCACAAATCCTAACATATTACTGGGCTAATGGTTTTGCATTTACATGATTTTGTTCCAGTTTGTAACATAATGGGACCTAGTTGATATCAGCATGCTTAGGTCACTGGTAAAGAAAACAAATGCTACCGTAAAGTAAAAAAGGAGCGGGTGAAGCTTACTGCTTTAGTTTTTGATTATTTGAGCGTTGTTGTTTGGGAAGCCTTCGAGGAAGCTTGCTTGAATGCAACAGTGGGAGCTATACGGCAACTCCTCCTCTGATGCTCTTGCACAAGTTCTGCAGCAAACCAGTCGAGTTTCTCGGAATTGCTTTGCTCTCCAACCCTCTTGCCACCGAAAAGAACAGATTCTACGTTTTTCTGTTTCAGCATCTCGTCTGCTATCCCCACGAGCAATTTGACGTTGTTAGGACTCGAATCAGCATCTGCGCTCACCCCACAACGACCACCACTCGACCCACTAGCCTGTCATCAACAAATCGCGTGTTAGAACAAGCAGTGTTCATTTAATTATCAAGCTTCCATTGAAAATTAATCCAGTGTCATTGAGAACAAAGCAAATAGTTTCCTGATTGGGATATTATAATTGCAACCTGCAATCACTGAAGCTAAGGGCCAATCATTCAAACTTGGAACTGTTCAAAATTCCTTATGAAAGTACTCAATCATCACTGTATGGCTCATTTCTTTGACTTGCCTTATAAGGTCTACTCAAAATTAGAGAAAGAGAACTCCATAAAAAGCTCAGTTTCCACATTTCTATATCTTTTCCCCTCGATGAAGGAGAAAAACAGAGAAAAAGATAGCCCTGGGAAAGAGTAAATGAGAACAAGGGATAAGGGAGTTAAGAGGTCCAATCAGTACTGCAATGTACAATTTTGCAATGAATGACAATGGAAGGACCAAATTGACCATAATAGAACAGCAGAACAGTAACCACAGCCACAGTTCAGCAAACAGTTTTAGGTGAAACACCAGAATGGTAAAACAACATGGAACAACCCACCCCTGACCCCCCTGCCCCTTCCAGCTCACCTCTCTGTGTCAAGGAACTGTTTGTCGGTAAACCCAATCTTTAATTTTCTATAATTTCCCCATCACCCATTCACCCATTGCTACTAATGCAATTATGGAACTTTAACATACTCTAGTAAAAGCCCTTGGAGACACAATTGACAACTTGCATCAGATATCAATCTCAATTCTATTCCCATTTATTGAATGACCAAACATCAGAAAATGGACTGTCCTTTCATTCCCATTAAGGGGACACCTCACCTGCCCTAAAGCCTCAGCGAAAGAGGTAAATTGCCAGAATAGTCCATAGGTTTCTCCAAGTGTTTGTATAAAAACAAGGCTGAATCACACACTATATTAAAAGGTCTTATTCTTTGAAAATGGCAATGGCACTTGTGCCTAAATCATTATAGTAATAATGCAACATAACCCGTACTTTGCAACCTTAAATTCTTAAACATGAAGCCTTGTAAAGTTGTTAGTGATGACAAGCCAACAGACATGAATCTTTTATGCTGTCATTTTCTATAAAACAGGACAATTACTCAATATTAAGTCTTGATTAACTAAAGAAAGAGTAAATCCTATATAAAAAAAAACATGTTCCATGATCAAGAATTTGGCATTGAAATCCAAATTGTAGTACATTGATTGCACATAATTTTCCAGCGCACACAAAAGGCCAAATTCTCTCACCCCACAACCCCACACTTGGCCCTACACTGTCTCAATAGACTGTCCAAGAATCAACTGAGCTGTCCATACAAGACACTTGGACCCTACATTGTGTCTCAATAGATACGAGATCGACCAAGAACCAACTGAACTGTCTATACATGAAAACTCTGATCAGACACCAGTTGTGGTGGTGTTCAGTTGGCAGAAAATTAAATTGCATCCGCACAAAACACGGTGCGGCGCACGTTAGATTCAACCCATACCCAGACAGCCGGACACCCTTCCCCAGCCTGTCTGAGTGTCGACCCATGCAAATTGTGACCAAAACATCCCAAAACCATTTAATATATAATGCGAAGATTTATGAAAAAAAANAAAAAAAAAAAAAAAAAAAAAAAAAAAAAGGGAAAAATTAAGGATTACGGCGCACGTTAGAAGGCGCACGTACGTACCTGAATGCGCACGTAATTGGTGCTACGGGAATGGCCGAAAGCCATGGCGACGGCGTGGTCAACCAGCTCGGCGGAGCAGTCGCCGGAGATGCGGGCCATGGGCCGAGCCCAGTCCTTGGCTTTCCACCCCTTGACTTGCTCGAACTTGAAACTGCCTTCTAGAAGTTGACCGGTGCCGATTGAGAGGACCAGAATGTCTTCGACTCCTCTAACGAAGGGGAATTCCTGTTTGTTATGGAGCACGTGTGTAATCGCCGCCGCCGTCGGGTTACACATGGCTAAACCGCCGTCGACCGCCACGCACCGGGTCGAACCGTCCACGGACCGCATGCAAACCGGGTCGAACACTCCCGGTTCAGACGACGTGGCGCGGCAGACCTCCCAGAGCCGGAAGTCGAAGCTGTCGGTCTCGAGGGCGTCGGCTCGGGAGAACAGAAACGGCGCCGTACTGGACAGGTCGTAGCACGGAATCAAAACCGGTTTTAATGTGTCCTTTAACGTCAAGTTCCGGCCGGTTTTCGTTTTCCCATCCGAAACCGTAAAAGCCTCCCTCATTGCCTTCTCCAAAGCGGCCGTGGCTGAACCGGGTCCACCACCGCTGAAAAGTCGCCTGAAAATCCCATTAGAGCTAGAGCCTCTAGACGAATAAATTTTCCTCCCATTCTCCGCCAAAAACCTCCACGTATCATCGGCGGTGAAAATCGGACGGTTTTGATCCTTCGTCCCGAACAGCATCGCCGTGAAAATCCCGCCGACGCCGGAGCCGGCGGCGACGTCGAAGTAATCGGCGATTCTAGCATCCGGATTCCCCGATTTCTCCTTCAACGCCTGTTCCAAATAACCTAGGGCTTTCCCGGAGAGGATGCTCCTCATTCCACCGCCGTCAATGCTCAGAACGCAGATTTTCCCTCTCTGATTTTTGATAGCTTGCACGCCGTCGTCTTCCCTATCCCCTGCCGGCGACGTGGAAACCGCCTCGTTTCTGCCGAGCTCAACGGCGGGAGTGATGGTCTTAGGAATCCAAACCTTCTGATCATCATAACCAAACAAAAATTTGCTCTCAAGGATGGAAAAGATCTCGTAGCTCAACTTATCCGTATCTATACTCGGCTCTTGCAAATCTCCTCCGGTTTGGACCACGTTTGAATGCGCAAACTCCATTATTTCTCCAAACAATCACAAAATTCAAACCATAACACACCCTCTATACTCACAAGTTCCGCCCCAATAACTCGCCTGATTAGAACACCGCTATCTTGACACCATTATTTCTATCCAAATATATCCGCAAGTGTCTTATACATCTATATATAGATACACGTCCGGCTCCAGATAGAAAAAAAATGATTTGACGAAATTTGGTAGTTTTTGTTGTAGGGGAGGGGTGTTCAGGTTGAGTTTTGGGGTGGGAGAAAGAAGGAAGAAGAAAACAGAGGATATGATGAGAGAGAAAGAAAACACATTTGCAGCCTGGGAGTATGTCTGTTCCGTTGGCTTTAAAAACCCACGCAGCCATTTTTTGTATTCTTTCTCGTCAATTTCGCAATTTCGCTTCTTTGCGGGGACCAAAATGAAAAAACTCTACCGCGGGATTTTTTATTTATTTATTTATTAGGTCATCCCATTTGTGGGTTTTAGGGAGATTTTGGAATAATAAAATCTATGAAAAGAGTTTTTAACAACTGTCTCACTGTACGTCGGGTCGGATCGGGTCAAAATACAAATGTTATACTTATATGCTCAAATATAATATTAATTAGAAATAAAATTTTTGTACTACGGGTAAATGTAATACTTTTGAGAGAAAATACAATACTTTTACATTTTAATTTAAAAGTATTACATTTTTTTCCTCAAAAGTATTATATTTTTCTTTATAAGTAAGGGGCACTTGTCAACATTACTTATCTATGAAAAATGTATTACTTTTTCTCTTATAAGTAACCAAAATTGTATCCTGATTAGTATTTTATTTGAGCATATAAGTATGACATTTGCATGTTGTTTTGACCTGACCCGACTCATGAATAAGAATCGGTAAGACGGTCTCACACAAGTGTGACCTTTTAACAAATGTGAGGGGTGAGATTTAGGTGAGTTTTTTCTCCTGAAGGGGGAGATTCTAGCAAGTTTTGTGGGCCACACTGGCCACTGGGGAGAAGACACTGTGCCTCACGTGTGTGAGGGGTAGTTCTCGCGCCCAAGCGAGTGTGCGCATTGGGTGCGTAAATGTATTTTTTTCAGTTTTTTGTTTAGTTTTTTTTCTTTTTTTTTCCTCCATTCTCATTTTCTTTTTTTTAATCATACCTGCAAAATCTTCTCAAAAATCTTATGAAAGTTTGCACTTTGCAGGCAGTATCTGATTATATAAATTAGATACATTATATATATAGAGAGAGTAAATTGCACTTTTGGTCCTATGACTATAAGACTCCTGTTAATTGCAACACTTGACTTTAAAAACTAACAAATTAGTCCATTAACTATGCTTTTTTTAACAGATTTGGTCTTCCCGGCCCTGTCAAATTTGACCGGAAAGTAATAACCCAATTTTAATTATTTATAAGTGAGGGTAAAACGGTCATTTTACAAGCTTCTTCTTCCTTGCAATGGCAATGGCAACTCGGCGATGCAATTCCTGCAATTAACGAAATCCGGCGGAATCAACACTTGCAAGTAACGAATTGATAATCAATTTGCTCTTCCAAATTTTGCAGCACCCTTCTAAGAAACATCAATCATCTTCAATTTGACTATAAGTTCATCCAACAAGTCATTGACAAAATTGACGATGATGACAATCCATTTTCCGATCTGAAGAAATAAATTAGCTTGAAATCCAAGAGGAAAACAGTGGCGAGGAAGATGAAATTGGTTAGATATTTCAACAAGGTTTCTGGGGTGTGCTACAAAATCACTCAATCCAAAAATCCTACAAAATCACTCAATCCAGAAATCCGCCGCCGTCCCGTTCATGGCAACCGGAGCTCACTCAGTGGAGCTTCCCACCAGCACCGTTCATGGAGACACACAGATCTGAACCAAAACCAGTGATGCACCACAGTGATCTGAACCAAAACCAGTGTCAGATCTGAACAAAAAACTCATGCTTCATCGAATCACCGCCTCACGCCGGAGCTTCGCCACTGCTCCAGTTGCCACCCTTGCCCTCGATGCTCTACCCTGCCGGAAGGAACAGAGGTCGTCGGAGGAGAAGACGGAGGTCCATGGGGCCGGCCGGCGATCTGTTCGACTGGCTTTGCAGATTTGCTTCTGTTCGATTGGCTTTGGAGACTGGTATTTCTACTCGACTGGCTTCTGATTCTACATCATATCATTCCACGCATCAACATATTGCCCTCACATAGTTGCCGGCGAGCAAGTGCAAGGAAGAAGAAGACCTCATAAAATGACCATTTTGCCCTCACTTATAAATAATTAAAATTGGATTATGATTTTCCGGCGACATTTGACCGGTGATCTGGTCGGAAGGATCAAATCTGTTAAAAAAACATAATTAATGGATTAATTTGTTAGTTTTTAAAGTCAAGTGTTACAATTAACAGGAGTCCTATAGTCATAGGACCAAAAGTGTAATTTACTATATATATATATATATATATAATATCTCAAAAAAGTGACATTTTGTGTGGAACTCAAATGTAAATGTTATTTATTTTAATTTTAATTTTTTAAAAATATACCCACTAGGTGTCTCCCAATTCAAATAGCCATGGTTTGTTTTGCCCATTCGAGTGTTCTTTGACGATGACATCATAGGCACCAGACCCTTGGTTTGTCTGTGCTGTTTCGAATGATCGAGTTTAAAAGGTAAGCAGCTAGGGAAGCATTTATTCCCAAGCAATAGAGCTTGGAGTTCATATTGATGCCTTAGTCCATTTCGAGATAGAAATCTACTATGTTGACAATCATGAGTGTCGAAAATGCATATAAACATCTATAACTGCAAATTTATATAAAGAAAGAAGCATCGTAGTTAACATTAAGATTTGAAAATACAAAATTGAATGCAATAACAGTTGAATTCATTGTGATTCTCCCCAGTGAGAGGTCATGGGTTCGAGCCTCAATGGGGACAATGTTGACTTTGTTGGGTTTCAGTAGGTTGAGAAAGTATAAACACAGATACTACATGTAACATGGTCAATAGTATTCAAAAAAAAAAAAAAACAGTTGAATTCATTAATATATAAAATGAACATGTCAATGTGACAATGTCTACAAAGAAATAGCAATGGTTCTCAAGATTCAGACCTAGACCTTGAAGTTCAAAAACGATTATAGTCACCTACAATCATAGTTATTCAAATCGTGATAATAATAATAATAATAATAAAAAAGCTATGACTTTCTAGACACTACTAGTTGTCTTTTTTATCCTCGATAGTTGTATTTAACAAAAAGATTAATTAAATTGTTTAGAAATATTATGTACCTTCAGTTATTTATATATACATAATATGTTAATTACAAATACATAATTCGAATATTGTTTTGAAATAAGATCAACAATGCAAGAGAGATTATGGTCGTCCATGGTAAAATTTAAAGACCATTAGTCATGTAGATTATTGTATATAAAATCTAAAGGGGTGTTTGATATATAAGATTCTCATATTTTGTTTAAGTTATCTAATTTTTTTTAAGGAATATAACTTAACTGTCCATATAAGATTTTCAGCTATTTGAAGATAATATGAGATATCTTCCCTTGATTAAGTATTTTCACATTCTTTTATTTTTTTATTGTTTTTTTTTTTTACTAAGTTTGTCATTTTAACCCATTAGTTTTTCTCACCCCTCAAGACTAACAAATAACAATGTTTCTCAAACTCAAACTTTTAGTTAATTATTTTTAAATCATTTACTTATACATTTTACCATTGTCTTATTTATTTATTTTTAACTTTAAAATTTATTGAAATACATAAAAATAGGTTAAGATTATTAAAGTAAAATAACTATTATAACATAAAAATTACTCTTCAACCAAACATATTTATATTACATACCTCAATTTTAATCAAAACACAAAAATCTAATATTCTCAATAATCTAATATTCCATTATAAACCAAAAGCCCCATTAATGTATTAGAAAGTACTTTGAAAACTTTAATTTGTTAGGTAGTCCTACACAAAATATGCCAAAATTATTTATGAATACCTCTATGGCTCTATACAACAAAAGCTCATTATAAAACCACTAAGGATAATGATGAAATTTGTTAAGCATGATAAATTTCACATAAAGTGATGCTCTAGCTAGTTGTCAAATTAAAATATCATGATTGAATACCTAGTCTATCATATAAAAAAAAAAAAAGTTAATTCACATGTGATTTATAGCATGACATATATTTAGGGTATGCACAATTAATGAAAATTTAATAAATAGATAGATTTCAGTTAGGGCTGCCGTTAGTCGTAACGGAGCTCTGTAACTTATACTACAGTTCATCTCAAAAGATGGTGTCTCACATTTGTTTTTATAATATCGATGAAACTGCAGTTATACCGAAAAGGAATTGCAATTGTGTTGAAAGGAAATTGCAGTGTATATAAACTGATACTGAATAACAGTTTCACATTTTTTGGTGTATATTGTCCAATGAAACTGTAGTTATATCGAAATGATATTGTAATTGTGTTAGAAAGGAAACTGCAGTGTATTATAAAAGAAACTGTAATTGTGTTGAAAGGGATCATGCATTCCGAAAGTAAACTTTTGGGGGTGAAATTGTATTTCAGAAAAACGAAGTGATGGCTCATGCAATTATGCACTTTGGTGAATTCAAAGTCGTCACCTAATTGAAAGCGAGTCAGTCAAAATTCCAACGGTAACGAACCATTACCGACAATTTCGGTCCCCGTAATCAACGGTGCGGTTAATATTGCAGACAAGACAAACCGACTATCCTCTGCTTTTAGTTTCCCTGATTATGGTTGAATAAACGAGTCCTAATTTAATGGGGCCCATGGGCCGGATAGCGATGAGTGAGTGGCCCAAAGATGGACAGTTGGACCAATACGTGTGTGGATCGTGGGCTGGGAGCCCGTCTTCTTGTACCGACCTCAATATATAAAGGGAGTAAGTATTAGAGCAAACTAATTAGGTAGAAAACTAGAAATGGTTGAAAGTTAGAAATTAAATGTTTAATGTTATATGTATTCTAGTGATAAAATAGGATGAGTATTAAATAAGTCATTGAATTTTAATAATTTGTATAATTAGATTATTGATCAAAAATATATATATATAATTAAAATTCTCTTAATTGAGTCTATCACATAGGATGGAGAAATCGAATGCAATTGCATTATTCATAAAATTAGTTAAACAGATTAATCACATAGATTAGACAAAAAATTAATAATTGAGCTACACAAAACCCCAATGACAACCACCGATGCATATATAACGTAGGAGAGTTGTCTCTTGACCAAAACTTGACTGGATTAGTCTCATTCCATAGGATGCAAATATAGATGTCAATGGGACGGGACGGACCCTCCCTCCCCACCTCCGAACTTTTTCCCCCATCCCCAGTTTCCGTCCCCATTTCCGTCGAGAAAGGATAAAATCTCCTCATCCCCATTCCACGGGATTATCCAGGAATAAGAAATCCCCTACCCCACTTAAATATTTTACAATTAAAAAAACACACACACATATTATATATATATATATATATATATATATATATATATATATATATATATATATATATATATATATATTCAGAGACGGGACAGGACAAGGCGAGAATAGTACACTTATGCCCCTACCCCCATCCCCAGCAGGGAACTAAAAATTCCCTCCATCCTCATCTCTGATCCCCTACTTTTGTCCCCGTTTCCTTTTCTGTCGGATGGAGAATCGAATTTTCTCTCAGATCCGAGTACAATTGACATCCTTAGGTGTAGATATATCAGTGCATATACAAAAGGTGCATAAAAGAATTAAAGGAAATGCATTTATTCAAGTATCAAAGATGGAAAGAATACAAAACCAAACATTTGCAAGAATGATCCCAGAACCTCTGCTGCTATTTTTCTTTTCTTCTAGTGCTACAAAGGGAGAAAAAAAAAAGGGCAAGAATTGTTCCAATTTCCAGTTCTCACAGCTGCATATCACTCCTGGCTTGATATCCAAACCGCGCCCGCCTTATATTCCCTCTACGCTTCTTGTATATCCTCCATCCAACCCACCCAGCACCCGCTGCAGCAAACACTCCTATCACAATCCCGGCCTTCTGTCCTCCACTCAACCCACCCGAGCTTCCAGATTCCGGTGGTGTCTCTTGTTTAGGACCCGAATGTGGATCCACAGGTGGTTGATGTGGCGGTGGAGTTGGGTTAGGGGTGGGAGGAGGAGTAGGGGATGGCGGTAAAGTTGGTTTAGGGACGGGAGGAGGAGTAGGGGATGGCGGTAAAGTTGGGTTATGGGGTGAAGGAGTACAAGCAGGGGAGCCCGGGCCAGGGGATGGTGCGGGCTTTGCATGGACACTGAAGTGTGTGAATATGAGAAAGTGTACCAACAGACTGAACAAGTAGAGCTTCTGCATGGTGGTTAGTGATGATCAGATCGAATTTGTTCTGAGAGAATACCGCAAAGAATGTGAAACTGCAAATTTATCTCAAACGAACCAATAATGACAACGGAAGCAATGATATAAACGAGGAATGCACAAATGGAACAAACAGAAATGACAAAATCCAACAATGTGGAAGAGCATTGTAGACCACGTTTAAGGTTTACAATGTCGATAATGACAACTTTGTATGTAGCAACACAGCTCTAAATACTAAATACCCAGCAGAAGCAGCTGCATTTTACTGTTTTCTTAATTAACCGTAATATACTAGGAATATATTGGTCTAAACAAGATCACTATATCAGCCAAACACTCAATGCTAGTTCTTGGTGTGCCTTTCAAAGGGACGAAAAGACAAGTTTTCAACAATTGATTAATCATGGCCATCAATGTAAAGAGCTAACCTGGCAGACCACCATAGCAGATTTGACGCCTTCTCCATTCTCCATGAAGATGAGTCACTTCCGGTTAACCCTGTCAGTCTTCGAATTTGGCTGGTTAAAAAGAGAAGCAGAAGCAAAGATGTCAGAATACCACTTATAAATCATTATTTTGATGGTTTTCGAAGAACTAATAAAATGTAAAACAAAAAGAATCATATAAAACAATGCCTTATTGCAACTACAGTACATCTAGAAAAACAAGTAAAATTCAGGCAAGCCCAAATTAAAGAAATGAGCAAAATCTCGCATCCATTAATTGGATAAAATGTTTACAAATACAAAAATGGATGATATATGGGAAGCAAAAAAAAAAGATAAAACCACAGGTAGTGACATAGTGTGTAGACACAGCCAAACGACAAATCTGCAAGTGTTGATGGCCTCCATCTCATTTTGACGAAGAAAACTGGATAAAACAAAAAACCAAAAAAAAAAAAAACAAAAAATCTTTTTACAGCAGGAAAATCATTCTGAGATTAGCTTCTAGGTCTCTCTCCCAGGTGACAAACTAAGTTAACTGGTTCGACACACTCTGCTTTCTGGATATCCTAAGTCCAAGGCTTCAGAGCACAGCTATGAAACAGAATCTAAAGCTGCTCCGTTTTTCCTTGTTGGCATGGAGAAGTTCCTTCTACAAGCCTGACGCATAATATTATCTTCAATTTAAGTTGTACCTATACAACTCTTCAATTCTCTCCATCCCATTGGATTATATGGCTCCACGTGCATCTAGTTTTCACTAGCTTGTTCTTTCCGATTTTCTTCTTCTTGGGGAGACTCTGAGATATTTTCTTTCTCAGATTGAAGAACTGTGGGCCCCTCATTTTCAGTGGTAGCTTCCGGAGAGTCCTCAGCTTTGGCAGGTGACTCCACTGACTCTACCTCACGGGGTAAAGCAGTAGAGGCATTCTGTTCCTTGGGTGAAACAGGAGACTCCACTACTCCCGCATCTCCCTGAGCAGCCAAATCAGTGCTCTTCTCTTCTCTGTCTATTATTGGCTCTGAACCCTCTGTATCAGACTGTTTCTTTGTAGTATCCTCGTTTTCTGAGGGTGCTTCTGGAGCATTTTCAGCCTTGGCAAGTGATTCATTTGGAGCATTTTCATCCTTAGGAAGTGATTCATTTGGAGCATTTTCAGCCTTGGGAAGTGATTCATTTGGAGCTGCATTTTCATCCTTGGCAAGTGATTCATTTGGCACCGCTTTGCTTTCTGAAGATGTGACATCATTATGCTTTGCGGGTGACTCTGGAGAACCTTCAGTTTTAAGAGTTGATTCTCCATCCTTGGCATTCTCAGTGGACTCAGCAGTGCTCTCCTCATTGTTAGCTGTTGAGTTTTCTTCCTCTGCAGTTGGCTCCTCGACTTCTATTGGCCCAAGCTTCGCTTCAACATCCTTAATTGCAAATGTTAAAACTCTTGCATCCCGAGAAGCTGCTAATTTTCCACGAGGCAAGGCCTGTTTGTAAGAATAAAAAAGAATATAGCTTAGCAAGTTAGCTTCCATGCACTATAAAGTCAGAATTCCTCCCTCTATATTAGCATGAATGATAATCATTCATTTAAAAAAAATAAAAATGGCGAGTGGCAATTGTTGGATTTGTGGCACAAACTCCAAATAAATAACATTGCAGTTCAAAATTCAAAAATTTCTTGGTTGATTGAACTTTTGTCCTGCCAATCTGTCAGAAAAACACAGAGCATAACGTTAGGATATTTAAATATTTTTGCCAGCATAAGGTTCAGGAGTTTCCCCTTTCCCCATAACAACCATACAATAAAATTTTCAGAAGAAGGGTACAGGTGAATCCTAAATGAAAATTAGTTTAGTCTATTTGACTACAAATCCGCCAGTGAAGGCAAGATGTGAATTTTATTGGTCCTCCATAAAACATGCCCATATTTGCCAAAAACAATACTTGTCAGGATCATAATAACAGTTTTATATATCTTGCAATCAAATAACTAACAAAAGCCGTAAAGGAAATGAGAAGGGGAAAGAATGTGCTTACGGAGTATTTTATTTCCTGAAATGGTAACTTAGTAGGAAGGGAGAATCGCTCATAACACCAGGGAATAAGATTTTGTGGCAAAGAGGATGTAAGTCATCTTAACCTAGAATATCATGTGCATCGCCAAAAACTTCGACACATGTAGCAACTAACTTTATTTCAGCGAGTTGGCATTTATTATATTTTGGTTGCTAAGTTAATTCTTAATCACCATGGTCCATTTTAATAGAAATGCACATAAACAAGTAATCAGATGCTTGGAACTATTCAGCTAACGTGTCTGTGTCCTCTGTATACTGTTTGGCATGTATAAGCTGTATATGTTCTTAGAATGCATAATAAATAGGATTATGTTTAAAAAAACGAGATTTTTTCTAAACAGAAGAGGGAATTGAATGAGTATGACACTCAAAACTCACCTCCATCAGTTGTACTGCCCTTTCATTCAGGGCTTCGGAAGAAGCTTCCTTGTGAACAAGTTTTAAGATGCAGACCAAGTGAGCCTGTAGGTTCTCGGCCCGGTGTTCAGCTATATTGCACTGTGGAACTGTAGATTGACAACCTACGGGATAAAAGGGGCAGTTCACGAGCTTCATTGGACAACTAGTAATGCAATGCCTGTCCATATCACGCCTCATTATGCTCTCCGGGCATTTCTGCTCACAAGGGATTATTTTGAAAGGACAGGTAGAGTCATGTTCATCGGCACGTCCTGCAATGAATATACCATTACATCCCATGTTGTCACAGTTCATAGTCCTGAAATTGCAAGAGGGAAGATGTTGTTGAAGCTCTTCTTCAGACCTAAACTTCATACTGCAATGGTACGTGTTCTTGAAGTCAACGTTTCTAAGCAAAGTTTGTGCAACCGACTCCCTCCGCCCAATCAACCAAAACCCATTCGTTTCCATCTCCTGCACAAAATCGTCTATCCTATCTTCTCTCCTATCACTCAGAACCCATCCCGAGACACGGCTAAAAAAATTCCTTTTCGAATGTGCAAAATCATCAATAATATCAGAGATAATATCAAAAGCATCAGTAGGTGCTTCTGCAGTGGCACCCCCTTCCAAGACAACAGATTCAGCAACAAAAGTTTCACTTCTTTGGACAAGATAGTCCACCATTTCTCTTCTGATATCAACCGCCACTGAAGCAGGGCTCTTGAATATGCCACCTGTCGTGTTGTCAACACAGGCAGAGGATAATCCTGTAAGGAATTCTCCTGCTATCCTGTGAACCATTTCTGCATCAAAAAGGTTGCAGGGAAACATTGGACCTTCCTCTTTCACCTCTTCAAGTGTTGCTGGTTTGACCTCAGCATCACTTGCAGGGGGATCCATGCTTGCTGGAGGGTCCATGCTTGTAGGGGGGTCCGTGATAGCAGGGGGGTTCGTGATTGCAGGGGGATCAGTGCTTGCGGGGGGATCTGTAGTTGCGGGGGGATCTGTACTTGCAGGGGGATCCATAATTGCAGGTGGGTTTGTGCTTTGAGATTCTTCCATCATGTTAAGTACCAGAATAAAATGGAGTCTGAAAACAAAAAAGAAAGGCATGAATTGCGACAGCAGAGAATGAATGGAAGAAAATGCTTTAAAACACCCATAGTTATTTCAAGGAAACATCATTATATGATCTTCAAGAATGAAACCAGACAACTGTCAGCATGGCAAAAATAGTTTACATGCTGACATGCATTTACAAGCATCCAACATAAATCCGCACATCAAAAAGTAGAATAGGCTATGAACTTTTCGTTTCAAATTGGAAGCACTTATTAGTGAATAAAACAACAGCATTATCTATCATCTAGTTCCAGTTGATAGACTCTAGAAGCTGAAACAGATAAACTAACCAATAATTGAAATTTTAAATTTCAAACTACGATGCATAATTTGAGTATGGATATGAAGGGGCATCAAGAGAACTAAAGCTGTAAATTTTGTTTCAAGTCACTAATGCTCAATGCATAGCCTTTTACTTCATTCTGGGAGGTCAATAATGATACTCCTGTAATGTATAAAACATAATCTATTATCATTTGGGAAAGGTAATTACTAAACAAAGAAAAGGCACAAACTTTGCCCAAATTCGCAATCATGGAACAACCTTCACTTGTTCGGATGAGACAGCCACTAGAACCATACAAAAAATTTGAAAAATTGAGATATAGAAAGAAGCTCTAAATCATATTACAAAATGCAATCAAACACACACACCCACCATCTCTGTTTCATTTAGCATGAGAAATTTGTCAGATACACATATCCTCCATTACAGATTTCACTGATTTAGCCATCTATAATCAAAATCAAACAGCATAAGTGCTGTTTTTCATGGCACAAATCCCTTAAGATTAAAGAACAATAAGAGATCGAACACTAAATCTTACTATGGAGGTATGAAACTGAGAAAAAAAAAAAGGCATTGACAAATCGAGTAATAGAATTAAACATCTGAGCTTAACATACCTTATACACTTATATTCCCATTCTAATTCGCAAAACACGAACACATTGAAGAATGAGGGAGAGGTAAAAGGATTACCTTTAGCTCGTACGGTGAAAAAGCTGGATCAGAAGAGAAAACCCGGAAATGGGTTTGTTTATAATTTTTAAAATCAAGAATGAGAGGATCAATCAAGAACAGTCACAACCCAACGAAATGGCACAATGGCATTTCTTGCTATATATATTAGCGTAAAATGCCAAGAGTTTTTTTTTTAAAAATGCCGACAAAAAAAAAGTGTGGGTGGGAGTAGAATTTGAAATTAGACAAAGAAAATAAAAATAAAAAATTTCAGGGGATTTGTGTTTCATGTACCTCCAATTTTTGCAGTGGCTTGCCGCTTTTGTCTCCGATCTTGTTGGTGGCCACTGGGATGTTGGTAAAAGCTTCATTCTGTTTGTCAATGTCATATAATATAATATAGTCTAGTACGTGCATGCCATTACTTTTTAGTTTTTTTAGTTTTTTTTTTTGACACATAATAAAATTAATTGGAAAATGATCCGTTCATAAACTTCATGTATTGAAGCTTAAAACAATTTAATGACATGTAATAGCAAGTAAGAGATTTCGACGGGTCCCAACAAGTCTTTACAATTAAACCTGGTGAATGATCGTCAACTGTCTTTGAATAAAATGATCTAAATGGCGGGTATTACATTGTAAGCTCGATTTGAATATCTCCTATATGAGATAATCACTACATGTTATTTGAACACAAGATACTTTGTCGATTCTTTCTCCTGCTCCCATGCACCCTAACACATGGGATTTTTTATTTTTTATTTTATTTAATTGGGATGGGACCCGGGGAAAGCAAGTCTAAACTTCTTGAATAAAGGAGCTTTAAGGCTCCAATTAATTTTGCTAATTTTTGTCCATTCATAAATTGGATTGACAAAAAGTTTGAAAGTCATTTATAAAAGTTAAAAATTAGAAGTGTTTTGAAAAAAAAAATTATTTTCTTAAAACATCAATTTTAAACACTGCTTCAAGTAGTGTTTGGAATTTGGTTTGAAGTAAATCGTTCTTTAAATCGCTGGTTAACCAAACATGACAAGTGTCAAAAGTTGGGGATATGTCATTATCCAAACATAAATCGCTAAAGATTAATGCACAAGTAGTCCATTCAAGTTATATTATATAAAAATACTAAAAAGGAAAGTCGTAATTAAAAGACTCCCAACTACCATCCACTTATTCAATATTGCCCAACTAATTAGTAATTACCCCCAACTTCCATTTAATTGCGTCATATGCTCCGCCGTGCACGGCGGCGGCGTGCGTCTTAACTGGTGGGGTTTCCGGCTCTGGCTCTGAGCCACTGTATAACGTCTCCGAACACGCGCTCCACGTTCTCCTCCGACTCGCCCACCAGTTGGTGCCACATTCCGGGATATATATTCAGAGTCTTGTCCTTGCTGGCGGCGCGTCGGTACAACTCTTCCACGCACGCCGGGTCGCAGACGACGTCGTCCCCGCCGTGAATGATCAGGAACGGGACTTCCACTTGTTCGAACCTCGCTTGCAGATCCCTGCACACCCTCAACAGCTCACGCGCCGTCGCTGCTCGCGGCCTCGCCATGGTCCTAGTAGGGCTTGCTATCGCCAGTTTCCTCTTCCATTCCACCTTCATTTGCAACGGAAATTGGAAATCAAATATTCAAATTCGATGAGACTTGAGAGTGAGAGTACTCTAAAACGGAATTTAATGGCGGAAAATGAAAAATATCTAATCTGACCTTGAAGGAGACGTCGGGAATGGAGCCGCGCGTGGGGACCACGTGCCAAGTCGGGATTAAGTACGCGGCAATGTCAAGGAAATGCTCCAGCGGCCACGGCGGCTTGAACTTATCGCTGATGCCGCACATGGCCCCGTTCAAAACGACGCCGTCGAAGCGCCGTTTCGGGGCGGAATCGCCGCGGCGGAGCGTTATGAGCAGCGCAATCGCGCCGCCGAGCGACTCGGCGTAGAGGAACGAAGGCAGCTCCGGCGGCACGTGGCGGTCACGGAACGAGTCGAAGAACGCTACGCAGTCGTCGACGACGGGATTGATGTCCGGTATGTGAGCCTTCAGCCCTCCCTCGGTGTAGCCGTGGCCCTGGTGGTCGATTGCGCAGACGGCGAATCCTTGCTTCGCGATGTGCACGGCGGTGAGCTGGATGAGCCAGTTGGAGTCGCCGGTGAAGCCGTGGACGACGCAGACGGCGCCGATCACCTTAATCGGAGGGAGCGGGGTCCACCAGTGGGTGTACAGCTTGAGACCACGAGTATTGGTGACGAACTCGGAGCCGTGACTCACCGAGTGGCGCGAGTAGAACTCGTCGGCAGTTAAGGAGCCAAATGGACTCTCCTCGTTCGCCTCCGCCACCGGATGCTTCATACTAGGGTTCATCTCCGGCGAATGTACAGACAGATGGGAAGGGAAAGAGATATGATATAAGGAAGGAGAGATGAAGTTTGGTAGTTTGTCGTTGCATTTTCTGAGAATTACTTATTTCACTTTGATCCTTCAAGTTTGCAACAATGACAAATCTTGGTGTCTATGATAACAAAATTATGAATTCACCCATTCTAGTTTACACTCAATTTCATTTTTTTAATTTGTCAATACAAAATAGGGAAAATCCCATAATCATAACCCACAAATTAAATGATAGAGAACATGAATTTCATAGTTAAACTTGACTATTAGGTTGTGGTTTGGTTTATAGTTCATTGAGTTTGTAATTTTAGGTGTGATTGATTTTTCTCGAGTTGAGCTTTTATTTTAAAACAAAACGTTTAATTTGTTGTTAATAGAAAAGTTTATTTTTTAAGTGATATTATTTTGATATCTTATATTCTTTTCTCGTTACGTTTTACTTCTTGAGTCGTTGATTTAGGGTTTAGCTTTTGGCCGATCTTAATCCTTGGTATATGACTATGGCTCAAAATGGTCCTTCAACTATTGCTCATTCTCAATTTTACATTTTGACTTTCAATTGTATCAAATGTGGTCGCTCAACTTTTAAAAACTTACCCAATGTGGAGGACATTTTGGCCCGTTCACCTATTTTGTACATTATACCTAATATACTTAGCAATACTTTATGAAAGTTACCAAACATATTTTAAAACTTGATAGGATAGGGGAAAAATTTGTATGTTTAGACAAATGGAAAAAGTATAAAGTTTAAAATTTTGGGATTGGAGTGTGAGATTTTAACTACTTATATTTGTGAGAAAATCTACCGAAATTCTAATTTGATAGAGTATAAAAACAAAAATTAAAATAAAATAAATAAAAGAGTTGGGAAAAAATGTACAGAAATTCTAATTTGATAGCTTAAAAATAAAAATGAAAATAAACAAAAATAAAATAAATAAAAGAGTTGAGAAAAATCTACAAAAAATGTAATTTAATAGAGTCTAAAAACAAAAATGAAATAAATAAAAATAGTTTTTCTCAAAATGGTCCATCGACCATTGGTGAGTGTATTAGACTCAAAATAGGTGAGCAGATCAAAATGTCCTCCATTTTAACGCTGAGTAAACGGAATGCCTAACAGAGGACTGAATTGGATGAGTTTTGACGGTATTTGGTGCAATTGAAAGTCGAAATGTAAAATTGAAAAAAATAATAGTCGATGAACCTTAAGAAAAAACAGTAATTTATTGTTGATCATAAATACATAACCAATAGACTTAATTGTTATCTTTTATTTAGGGTATGTTTGGAAAGTAGGAAAATGACTTCTGGAAAATGTTTTCTGGAAAATGAGACATTTTCCGGAAAATAGTTTGATTTCCAGTATTTGGTTGCATTCTGGAAAACTGTATTTGTGTGTTTGGTTCATTTTCCGGAAAATGAGTAGAAATGTATATTTATATATTTTTTTTATTTTATTTAAAATATAAAATTATAAACTAATAATATTTATTATAAATAAATAAATAACTAAATAAATTTTAAAAAAAAAAAGTAAAATGCATTGTCGTTGCTCTGGTTTCCGGCGGAAACCAATCCGCCGAACTGAGAGAGGGACGGCTTCTCTCAAACGAAGTGAACAACCCTTTGGCGGAAAATGACTTCCGCCCAAATTTGGCGGAAGTCATTTTCCGCCAAAATAGCTTGTTTTCCCCAGTCAACGGAAATCATTTTCCGTTGACTGGGTTTTCCCATGGTTGCCAAACACCCAAAGCCCGAAAAATGATTTCTGGAAATCATTTTTCGGGCTTCCAAACACACCCTTTAATGGTAATTAATGTATACAACTATATGAAAGGTAATAAAGGAACCGCTAGCATCATACTTTCAAAAACATGCACACTTAAAACTCCATAAAGGAGTTTTCAAAAAAAAAAAAAAAAACTCCATAAAGGAAATAGACAAAAAAGAAATAAATAAATATTATTGGTGTAGATATCACATTTATCTTTTCTACATTTCTTTATGTTGAGTAAAAAAATTCAATAAAAAAATTATTTTTCATCTTTACAGTTACTACTCGTAATACACTAGTGTATAAACATTTAGATATTTGTAGATCACTTGCTTGAAGCACAATTAGTAAATTTACCTCCTCAAACCGTCTCCATATCGGGAGCAATGAGGGCTTTGGCGTATTAGCCACTCTTGAATTAAGAAACGAAAAATATTTATTTTGATAGATTATTGGTGAATGGACTGATCTCACCCTCTAAAGTTCATAAATAATCTATGTATTCAATAATAATAATAATCAAAGTTGCAAAAATCGCTAGGCGCCTGGTGTACAGAAGAAATGTGTGCAAGAAGATTGAGATTTGAGAGTGAATGAAAGACTACAAAAACCTAACATCATGACGCTGCAAGCATGCGCCAAAGATGTAGACACCACAACCTAATGAGATTATTAGAGATAATAATCATAACTAAACTAACAGTGAATACTTAACGTCGAAAATATAAATAACCACATGCGCAGACATTAAACCTAATACAAGTTATACAACACATTTCCTCTCCATTTTTCCAAAAAAAAAAAAAAAAAAAAAAANTTTTCCAAAAAAAAAAAAAAAAAAAAAACACATTTCCTCTCCATTAATACCTGCGTGGGAAAGAAAAATATAGCCAATCAATGCAGAGATTAATAATAAAATAATAATAAAGCAAAACTCCAAAACGACAGTGTTTTGCATTGGGCAGGAATTCACCACCAATTTCATCGGCCAAATCCATTGATTTGCAGCCATTGACTAAAGCGAAAATAAAGAGTGAGGACAAGAAAAGATTGTAAGCGTTTGCAATGGTGAGAGAGAAAACATTGTAAAACAGCATATCTATCCCCAATTATAAGCGATTCACATTGACCCGTAGGAGTAAATTTCGATACATCTCACGTTTGACCACAGATTGTGCCCAACATTGGAACCGTATTTCATGTCCCCATCCAACAAACACAAACCAAAACTAAACAAAATCAAATCCCCAAACAAAAAACCGTGAAATTAATTAAAACATAAAATGAAGTGAGAAATGTGGCTCCAGAGTTCCAAACCCAACGGCGGAGCAGGACACAAGGCCCCTGCCCCCGCCACCCGCGGCCTGGTTGCCATCGCCATTGACAAAGACAAAGGGAGCCAATCTGCCCTCAAATGGACCACCGAAAACCTCGTCTCCCGGGGCCAAACCCTCGTCCTCATCCACGTCCTTCACAAGTCTTTCCGTAAGTATAAAACTGCACATCTGCTACTATTGTAAATAGCTTTTCCTCACTTTTGTACAAAAGTAGTCTAGGGTCTCTGAATGTCGTTGATTTAACTGTGGCAGAAAGTCTGGTCATCTAGTACGCAATAATCTTAACGTTTGTAATTTTACGTGTCTCAGATGGTTCTGCCACGGCCGGTCAGGATCGAAAGCAACAAATTGAAAAATAAACCAAAGAATTGTTTGGTGTTTTTCATGTCTTCTGCACGCGTAAAGATGTAAGTTTTCTATTTTCTGTTTTTTAATTTTCTAAATTTTCAGAAAACTGGAAAAAATTCAGTTAATAAACCGGCCCTAAGTTTTCAGGGAGATTTGATGATTGCAATTGAGTTTAGAAGATATATATATACATATGTTAATTTGTGGCAGATACAAACCATGGATATCATTCTGGAAGACGCAGATGTATCAAAAGCGCTGATGCAATACGTGTATGGTGCCGCAATCGAAAACCTGGTTCTTGGTGCATCAAAGCATGGATTTCTCAAGTTAAGTCCGAGGTTTCGGGCGATCTCCCACGTACAACGTACACCCTTTGATTACAAGTTGGATCTCATGATTCATAATGTTGTCGGTTTACAGGAGGTTGAACGTTATGGACGTCCCAACCTGCGTTTCAAAAGGAGCGCCAGATTTCTGCACTGTTTATGTGATTTCCAAGGCCAAAATCTCGTCCGTACGAAACGCTTCTCGTCCGGCGCCGTTTATGTCCCCACTCTACAACCAGATAAACAAGAAGAACGAGGAACAGCAAGACAACAGCCCAGCCACGGCCCGCGCCGCCGTCGTCCCCAAAGTAAACGCCGCTGCTACTCCAGCAGTCACACACCACAAACACACTCCTACTTTAAAAGGTTAATCACTATGATGTTCTTCTTCTTGATCTTGCAATAACGTATGGACCCATAATAGTCTGTCTCGGGTTTTTGTTTAAACTGGTCAGCTATACACAATTATTATGATCAACTACTTACCACTATATTAAAAATTATAACTGTACCTGAGGGGGATTATTCCCCGATCGTATTACTTATATGGTGATAGGTTTTGAACCTAGCTTGGGTTCAGGCCGGGACCAACCCGACCACTACCGGTGAAGACGACCCGGTCTCCGGACCATGCGTGGAACCGAGCTCAGCCGAAAGATAGGTCAGAGAGAATTCTTTAGGGCTGTATCTCACTAACCCATCATGGTCGGACCGCTTCTTGAGGACTTAGGGCACCACGGCAATGACCAAGAGTCGTTTGACACTTGGCTTGGCTTCATGCATGGCCTCCACGCGACATGCTAGTACCTGTCCCCGACAGTCTATAAATACTGCATTTATTGTTGGAAAGGGAACTTTTGGCTATTTCCACACTATAGCTATTAGCTCGGAGACCTCTAACACACTGTCACGTTGACCTGACTATATCTTATTATCCTACTAACTCTCTTTGGTCCGGAATTTGACCCTAACCGACCCCATACCGTAGATGTAAAGGATAGGCTCCGTGTTTACCACATCAGTATCAAATTTACCTCCACCCAACAATTAACTCATTCCCAACACATTAAGTGCACAGTTACATACGGAGTACATTTTTCCTTATATACCACCATATTTTCTAGAGGTAGAGTAATGAGTTTTGTTTAATGTAGACAAACTTGCAACATTTGGAGAGAAGAATAATCGCGCATCTTTCATGTACAACAGCGACATGGAAATACCATTCAGGTAACGAAATGAGTGGAGTTGATGAATTAACACAGAGTTAATTAGTTTAACCTAGCTAACAATAAGACTGCACATACAGGTCACCGTTTGATAAAGCCGCAGGAAGAGTGATCTAAGGGAAGTCGTTTTCGGACTTTCCGGACAACGACACTAATATATCATTTGTGAGCTCCGGCCGGCCTAGCACCGATACTTCATCTATGTTCTATGACGGATTGGATTCGGGTTGTACATCTTGGGTTTCTACCAGCTTAGGGTCAGGCTTTAGATCAAAGGCCAGCGATACCAGCTCCTTCACTGATTTCTCAACTTCCTCCGTTGATAGCGTAAGCCAACAAACATTATATATTAGATGCCATATTTAATATATTTTATGGTACTCCGATCCGTATATACTATAAACTCATATACTATAAACTCTATGGACCTGTTTGATAAATGACTTCTAGTGGATAGCTGTTAGCTTATTGAATAGAGGGTATGACTAGTTGATAGGGGGTAAGCCAAGAAACATTATACTCCTTATATATTAGATGCCATATTATATGCTATAAACTCTATATCTTATATCCCATTAATATAAATATTATATATATATAGTAATAATGTTTGGTAAATCAACAACCTCTAATCATTTAGTTCAAATGAACAGGACGAGGGCGATTCTGAAATGAAAAGGCTAGGGCAAGAGCTGCGGAAGATGATGAACTTGTATAGCACAGCATGCAAAGAGGCTTTAACTGCAAAGCAGAAGGCATGCTATCATATTCTTGAATTTGAATTGGATTATATATATATATATATATATATATATATATATATATATATATATATATATATATATATATATGTATGTAATAATGTTTTCNATGAACAGGACGAGGGCGATTCTGAAATGAAAAGGCTAGGGCAAGAGCTGCGGAAGATGATGAACTTGTATAGCACAGCATGCAAAGAGGCTTTAACTGCAAAGCAGAAGGCATGCTATCATATTCTTGAATTTGAATTGGATTATATATATATATATATATATATATATATATATATATATATATATATATATATATATATATATATATGAATGTAATAATGTTTTCTGTCTCAATTAAAAGTTAGTTTTATATTTTAGGCGACTGAGCTCCAGCTATGGCGAATTGAGGAGGAAAAGCAATTGGAAGAGGCGCAGGTAGAAGATGACGTGTCGAAAGTGAGTTCAGAGAGTGGAAAGAGAAGTGGCAGTGAAGCGGAGGAGGTAGAGAATGGGAGATATGAATTTAGGTACAGAAGGTACACCATTGAGGAAATCGAAGAAGCTACAGAACGCTTTTCAGAGTCGAGAAAGATTGGAGAAGGAGGGTATGGACCTGTGTTTAAATGTATCCTTGATCACACGCCTGTGGCGGTCAAGGTGTTACGCCCTGACGTTGCACAGGGCATGTCCCAATTTCATAAAGAGGTAATCGACTATATATCAATCGCTTCTCGTCCGGCGCCGTTTATGTCCCCACTCTACAACCAAATAAACAAGAAGAACGAGGAACAGCAAGACAACAGCCCACCCACCGCCACCGCCCTCGTCGTCCCCAAAGTAAACGCCGCTGCTACTCCAGTAGTCACACGCCACAAACACACTCCTACTTTAAAAGGTTAATCACTATGATGTTCTTCTTCTTGCAATAACTTATGGACCTATGATAGTTGTCTTACGTTTTTTGTTTAAACTGGTCAGCTATTGAGAATTATTATGATCAAGTGCTTACCCCTATATAAAAAATTATAATTGTACCTGATGGAGATTATTCCCCGGTAGTATTACTTGTATGGTGATCGGCTTTGAACCTCGGGATCGGATTGAGACCGACCTGACCACGACTGGTTAAGACGACCCGGTGTCCCGACCATGAGTGGAACCAAGCTTAGCTGAAAGATAGCCTCGGAGAGGATTCTTTAGGGTTGTATCTCACCGACCCAGCAAGGTCGGACCTGTCCTTGAGGCCTTAGGGCAACACTGCGGCAATTACTAGGAGTCGTTGGACACTTGGCCTGTGGCCCTCGGGCCATCGCCCAGCCCCGTGTATGGCCTCCACACGTCACGCATGCCACAAGACTGGTACCTGTCCTTGACACCTTATAAATGCTACATTTATTGCTGGAAAGGAGACTTTTGGCTATTTCGACACTATAGCTATTAGTTCGGAGACCTCTGACCCACTGTCACATTGATCGAGCTATATTTTATTATCCTACTAACACTCCTTGGTCTGGAATTTGACTCTAACCGACCCCGGACAGTAGGTAGGTGATAGGCTCCGTATTTACCGCATCAGTACCAAACTTACCTCCACCCAACAATTAACTCATTCCAAGCACATTAAGTGCACAATTACATACATTTTTCTTTATATACCATCATATTTTTTAGAGGCAGAGTGCTGAGTTTTGTTGAATGCAGACAAACTTGCAACATTTGGAGAGAAGAACAATCGCGCATCTTTCATGTACAACAGCGACATGGAAATACCATTTAGGTAACGAAATCATGAGTGGAATTGCTGAATTAACATAGAGTTAGTTTAACCTAGCTAACAATAAGACTGCATATTTGCACAAGTCACCGTTTGATAAAGCCGCAGGAAGAGGGATCCAAGGGAAGCCGTTTTCGGACTTTCCGGACAACGACACTGATATATCATTTGTGAGCTCCGGCAGGCCTAGCACCGATACTTCATCTATGTTTTATGACGGATTGCATTTGGGCCGTACATCTCGAGTTTCCACCAACTCCGAAAGCAGCTTAGGGTCGGGCTTTGGATCAAAAGCCAGCGATACCAGCTCCTTCACTGATTTCTCAACTTCCTCCGTTGATAGCGTAATATGCCAACAAACATTATATATATTAGATGCCATATTATATACTCCTATAAACTCTATATCTTATATCCCATTAATATAAATATTATATATATATATATATATATATATATATATATATATATATATATATATACACAGTAATAATGTTTGGTAAATCAACAACCTCTAATCATTTAGTTCAAATGAACAGGACGAGGGCGATGCTGAAATGAAGAGGCTAAAGCAAGAGCTGCAGAAGATGATGGATTTGTATAGCACAGCATGCAAAGAGGCTTTAACTACAAAGAAGAAGGCACGCTATCAGATTCTTGAATTTGAATTGGATATATATGAATGGAATAATGTTTTCCATCTCAATTAAAAGTTAGTTTTATATTTTAGGCGACTGAGTTCCAGCTATGGCGAATTGAGGAAGAAAAGCGATTGGAAGAGGCGCAGCTAGAAGATGACGTGTCGAAAGTGAGTTCAGGGAGTGGGAAGAGAAGTGGCAGTGAAGCGGAGGAGCTAGAGAATGGGAGATATGAATTTAGGTACAGGAGGTACACCATTGAGGAAATCGAAGAAGCTACCGAACGCTTTTCAGAGTCGAGAAAGATTGGAGAAGGAGGGTATGGGCCTGTGTTTAAATGTATTCTTGATCACACGCCTGTGGCGGTCAAGGTGCTGCGCCCTGACGCTGCACAGGGCATGTCCCAATTTCATAAAGAGGTAATCCACTATATATCAAACACTTTTCTCAAATGTATTCTATCTTTAATTACATGTGCCAAAGATCATGTGATCTAGTAGCACCAAGTTATTTTCTCATATAAGAGGTTGTGTGTTTGAGTTAAAGAAAGCTCAAGCTTGAATCATCTCTAACAAGCTAGGCTGCACAAGTACCACCAAAACAAACCACCAACCAGCAGAAAGGAAAGTGGTCACAGCCACAACACAAGGGAAATAGACTATCCTAAGTTGTGCACATTGAGTCCTTCAAGCAAAGTTCACCAAAAATTTCATTTTCAAACCAGAAATAGCACCACCCCCCCCCCACACACACACTTAAACCTGGACATCGTCCCTGATGGACAAAGTAAATAAAGAGAAATCGAACTAGGAAGCAGTAAAGCAGCAGTAAACGGAAACAGGAAAACAGACTATGAAAAAACTAAAGCAATAGAGATAATAATGCAGCATTTGAATCAATCATCATACAATCCCAAGAGAATAACCAGAACATAGAAAACAAAGAAAAGAAACAATAAAAATATAAACAAAAAACAAAAGAGTAGAGTTCAAGAAGCTTCTCAAAGGGCACATCATCCCATGAAGGAGGGATCAAACGGTGGGAATTGAGGGCCCCCTGGAGGTGGGTAGTGACCTCGCATCCACTCATAGTAAGCACGTGCCTCATCGCGGCTCTGGGCATTCGCCACCTCCATAGCATCCATCCTGTGGTAAATCTGGTCGACCTTCATGTTCATGGCCGCCAGCTGAGCAAGAACCTGCTGTTGGAAATCCCCTGAAGAAGAACCCTCGCCTGCCCCAACATGGGCGGGACCAGCAACATCAAGATGAGCATCATAAGCCTCCTCCTCCATCTTGTCCTCACGCTCTACAATAGTGCGGGCTCTCTTAGCCCCGATCTTGTCACGCATCCTCTCAACAGCCTTAGCTGTCAGTAGCTGCATGCCTGGAGACTTCGGCTCAACTAATATAAAATCCGCTGCGAAGCCTTGAGGATCCGAGTAAGGTACCGGCCTAAGTATAGAGCCACACCCCTCGACTGATACTGGTTGGCGAACAGGTTGGAGACGACCACTCCCATGTGGATCCGCTGGCGCTTGACCATGCCATATAGACATAGCATGTCAGCGTGATTAATGGAACTAGTAGCATCGGTAGCCCACAAATGGAATGAGAGAGAACATAGTGCATAAACCTATGTTCCTTCTTAAGGAATGATGTGGAGCGGCTATGTGAGCTTCTGAATTCCGTGGTGCCACCCGTGAGTTCCTCCCAAAAAGCTTGGGAGTTCCCCATTGAGCTGATGTACCTGCTTGAAGCCCATCAAATTATTGATCTCGTCTGCACTGAACTTAAACAGGGTGTGCCCCACATAGAATGTCATACAGGGGCTGCAAGTGAGCCCATCATCCTTGGGAATCTTCAGGGTTGTCATCACTTCAACTAGCACAGCTGGATAGTTGTCCTCCCTGAAATCCATCAACAAGTACCTCCACTCCGGGAGGGACACCAACTCCCTTACCTCATCCCGAATGCCAAACTGTTCCGCCACATCCAAAGTAAGGATGTACGGCTGGAAAACCCTTCTTTCAGAAAAGAACTTGTAACGGTCAAAATTCTTTGGGTCGTGGAATGGTGTGATCTCCGGTTGTGCTGCCGAAGCCGGATTTTGTGCAATTGATTTCTTTCGAGGACGGGGAGACATCTGCAAACAATCTCAGAACAAGCATATTCACAGGGTGAGGGGTTAGGCATAATGAAAACATTGTGATATGGGGTTGTGGAGTAGAATGTAAGACTAAAAATAACAAAGAAACAAGTACACAGATTGTTGTTGTTTTCATAATTTTCCCCCTTTTTTTTAATTTCCTGCAATTTTTCAAAACCTAGACTATATTGTGGCTCAAACATTGCAAAATTGCTCAGTAATCATTGCCTAAACAGTTAATAAACTACTCCACAACCTAAAACTACAAAAAATCTCTTCTAAAATCAACGTTCAACCAAGCAACAAGTGAGTATTCAAAGTTTCACCCAAATCTCTAGTATGAACACCATTGAAGCATCAAGCAAGCTTTCTAAACATGAAATCAACAATAATAACCCTAAGTAAGCTCAATCTAACAATATTCAACCATAAAAGTAAAGATTCAAGCAAACCCATGAATATCAAACCATTAATTAGAAATTGAGATGTCGAAAGTAAAGCAATTGAAAACCAAACCTTGAGTACTTGAAAAAGATAAAGTGGGTGAAGAGCAACTTGGAAGAAATCACTAATTAAAGGAGGCAAATATGGTGGAGAAGTGATGGGGAAAGAGAGGATTTGGGAGAGAAATAAACTAGGGTTGGGATTTGGGGAAAGATGGAATGGGAATCGCGGGTGGGTCTTATCTGTACTTGCCGCGATCACGGCCGGGAGGGTGGCCGTGTAACCGGGCTCTCTTTTGCTCTCTTCGTACTGGAAATCCCCATAAATTATCACGGGCAGGGTCACGGCCGGGAGGGTGGCCGTGACCTTAAGGCTTGGAATCAGCTCTGTGTACTGGAAATTGAAGCAAACATCACAGCCGGGTACATAGCCGTGAGCCTGGCCGTGAGCCTGAGCCCCCAATCTACGAAAACGCACTGTAAATCGCCCTCACGGTCGTGAGATTGGCCGTGAGGTCGGTGTTCTGTTTCGCCAATCGCTGTGCGTTCGCGCCAAAAGCTCGATTTCACCTGCAAATCAGTTCAGAATATCTCCAAAACACTTCTAAACCCATCCAAATCATAAACACCCTAATTCCAACTATTCCCCACTCTCTCAGAAGTAAACTAATGCAAACCTCACACAAAAACAACCTAATTAACACCCCGTAAACATAGAAAAACTCCTAACTCTACCTCGAACTAAAACAAAAAATACAAATGCAGTAAAATAAAATGCAAAAAGGTAAAGGATAACATGTGGTGCCTCCCATGAAGTGCTAAGTTTAATGTCACTAGCTCGACTCAACCTCATGCACATCAAGTGTGATTGGAGACCACAAGATCTGGTGGTCTTTTGAACTTAGAGAGCTCCTTCATCCATCTCCTATAGAAATCATCAGGACCAAAGAACTTTTTCCCTCTTTTCAAAACATGCTTTTCCTCAGGAGGCTTAGGAGTGACTAGGGAATCTTGCACGTCCCCTAGCTCTGTTCCTCGATTCTCATCAGTGCATTCTCCCAGTCCATCTACCAAATAACACTCATCAACATACGAGGGCTGGTGTTTTGCCATCTTGAATATGTCAAACTCGATCTTGTTCTCAGCCACTTCCATTATAAGCTTCCTTCTCCTCACATTAATGAGTGTGCCAGCAGTAGCTAGAAAAGGCCTACCAAGTATAATAGGAACCTTGGCATCCTCCTCTATATCCAGAACAACAAAATCCCCCGGTATAAAGTATTGATCAATCATCACCGGGATGTCTTCAAGCACTCCCACTGGACGCTTTATGGAACGATCTGCCATTTGTAGAGTCATAGTAGTAGGCTTTGGTTTTCCAAGGTTGAGTCTCTTGCAAAGAGAGTAAGGCATAAGACTAACACTCGCTCCTAGATCACACAAAGCACCACCCACTACAAACCCACCAATGATGCATGGAATGGCAAAGCTACCTGGATCCTTCAGCTTAGGAGGCAGTTTATGTTGAAGAACTGCACAAGTTAATGCTCCCTCGCTTAGATCCACCACCACACTTTTCTCTGGCTTCTTCCTATTGCCTAAAATGTTCTTCAGGAACTTCTTGTACGATGGAATTTGAGTCATTGCTTCAACAAAAGGCATGGAGATCTCCAACTTATCCAGCATCTTATGGAACTTGCTCTCTCTCTCTCTCTCTCTCTCTCGGTCTCTTTTGATCTCCACAATCTCTGTGGATATGGCAACAAGTTGCAAGGTACGACCGAGTCATTTGTCCTCTTGTCTTTGCTCTCACCTTTCTTACTCGGGGCACTCTTGTCTTGCACTGGAGCCTTTCCTTTGGAACTGTCTCTCTGATGCATCAATCATAGTCTTAAGCGCCTAAGCATTGTAAGCCCCCAAATTACCCCTATTCTCATAGTAGGAAAAATCAGGTTGAAATTGGTAAGGCTCGAGGTCTTCACCCAACTTTCTTTGTAATGAATCCCTCTCCTAAACTAGCAATCAATTGTGGCCATCAATTAATAACAAGTAGAATTCAATCCCCAATTCAACATAAACCCTAGGTGAATAATTCAATCCCTTTATGCAATAATCACAAATTGAACATTAAGATTAGCAATAGATCCCTAATCTAAACCCATAAACAAACTACTCACTCATCATTGACGTAAACAAAACAAAGCAAGAATTAAATATTGAAATCTTAGCAACGAATCTAAGAAATAAAAGAATAAAAGAAAGAACTTTACTAACAATCTCGAAGAGTAATTCCAATCCAAACCACGATTCCAAGCTTGCAAACAAATTCAAGTATGTAAATATGAGCTATTCTATGCTATGGAAAACTCTCAGGAGAAGGTAAAATATACTGAACTAAACTAGGGCTCGGAATACCCAAAAAACAGCAAAAAGCGTCATTAAATACTGGACAACAGCAGGGGTCACGGCCGCGCTCACAGCCGTGATCGTGGCCGTGAGGTGCAGTGCCCCGCTGCTGTCCGCGACGGGGCTCACGGGTAGCCTCATAACATTCCTTAAAAATGGTTTAAAATCCTTCTATTTAAATATTTAATGAATTGATAAGATTAAAACAAATGGATAATATAAAACAATATATTAAAACATTCCATATGTAATCTATTTTATAACTAACATATTTTAAAATACACAAAAATAAATCTAAACATTGCCACTTTATTATAAGATGCTAGCTAGATCAAAAACGTCAAATATATATATATATATATATATATATATATATATATATATATATATATATATATATATATATATATATATATATATATATATATATATATATATATATATATATTTTAAACTTTAAATTGCAATATATATCAATATTTAAATATGAATATATAAATTTATAAAAATGTTTTTATGTCTTTTTACACTTATCATCTTATTCAACAGCTAATTTTACTAAACATTTTAATTTCAATTAGTTTAAGCTTCACGACTAGCTTATAAGTTAGGTATGTGAATATGCTATTGATCTTTTTGGTCGCTTGAGACTCATGACATGAGGTCTAGAAATCCAATTCTATTATTGAGAGTTTACATTGTCTCATTTGATCAATCTTATCTAATTTTCAGTCACCAATAACCAAAATTTAGACAAGTAACTTATTTTAAAGGGTAAAATTGTCATCAATTTTAAATTTCAAAACAGAATTTTTTTCCTAATTAAAAAAGACTTCAATTTTGATATGATGTGTGCATATATGGATTTGTTGGTGCATATATATATATATACATACACGGCCACTCTGATCTCTCTTTAAAAAAAAAAAATCTAAAAACCAGGATCTTGATCTTGATCTCTTATTATGTGGCCGCTTCCACCGCCTCCACCGGTAACCTCAGACCATGACTCTTCAAGAAGCTCAGATGATGTTCCCATTACTCTCCCCACTCCTCCTCCTAATCATCCTATCAACATCTCGGAAGTGTGGATCGACGAGGACACCCTTCTTGGCGTTGGGGTACATTCCGATGTGTACAAGGCCTTCCACCCGCCTATTGGCAACAACTACGCTTTGAAGAGGCAGCTCCTTGGACTTGGACAGATTGGGCGCCAAATATTCACCCGCCAGATCCACCTACTCTCAAATCTGGACCACCCCAACATCATCAAATTCTTTGGCTACAAGATTGATGGCGAAGCTAAGAGTTGAGAATATTAATTGGTGTATAAATTGACATATGTTGACCATGAACTAAAGCAAAATCAATTTATGGGTTTTGTGATGCCTAACAAGTAAAATCATTTAGTGGGTAAGTGTTATGGTAAATGGGAAATTGCAAAGTCATGTACTGCTAGTTTTATGGAAAATGGAAAATGCAAAGTGAAATGAAAATGGTGGCTATTTTCATGGAAAGTGGAAAGCAAAGTGGCAATAAATGCATAAGTGAACATGGCTTAAATGAGGAAGTGGAAGCATAAATTTAAGGGAATTGAACCAATGTTTGAGATAAATTTAAGGGAATTGAACGTGGATTACCCATTACTTAATATGGTTCCAAAAGGACCTGAGAAGAGTCTGATATGAAAGTTTTTCACTATTGTTATTTTCATGTTTGGTCTTATGGGACTCTCATGTTGATATACCTCACATATCCTCCCTTTGTGAAATTTCAGTATTTATCCACATCTTATCAATTGCATGCTCTTAGTTGAATTTTTTTGCATTATTCAATACATATTGTTATTATTATGTTACCTTTTGGCTAATGTTTATCAAAAGGGGAGAGTGCGTATGCATTAATGAGGAGAACTTGATGTACACTCAGTTATGAATTGAGGGGGAGAGTGCGTATGAGTTGAGGGAGAGAATTGCCATTTGTTTGTTTGATTAACATATGCCAAAGGGGGGATTGTTAGTATATATGATATATATATATTACGTACTTAGTAAATTCAGTACGTATGATTATTATATATTTGAGATCAAATTGGATTGACATATAAATCAAACAAAATGCAAAATGCTTACGTACGTGTAAGCATGAAGAGGAAATCAAATGGAAAGTGATTGCATTGTATTTATATGTACATAATGCATGCAATACGGAAATAGTGAATTAAAGTGTGTGAATTGGGAATGAAATGCATGCCACAAAATGAGGAAATGGAATATACATGTGAACGTGAATGCAACGAAACAAGGAAAATGCAAGTGATGTCCAGAGCACCATGTGATAGTGGAGATGTGGGTGGCGGAATCAAAGAGAAAAGGGAATAAGCGCGCAATACTGAACTTGTTTTAACATTCACTCACGTTAAAAATACAAATCACTCACTTAAGGAAAATCACGTACCTTAAGAAAATTACGCACATAAAATCATAGCACGGGAACTAAAATATATATATATATATATATATATATATATATATATGCCGGGGCAAATTGACAGTTAGTTGTAAAATGTTCCTTAGTTCTGGAAAATGAAAAAGTTTCTGGGTAGTATAGCAACATCAATTAGAGCATCTATAGTAGTGGAGCTTTTTTTTTTTTTTTTTTTTTTGTGGTTTTAATGAGTTTTTGTAAGTGTGATTAGGAAAAAGAAAATGGGTGGGAAAAAAATAAATGTATTTAAAAAAAATCAAATGTTAGAGCGCCTGATGTGACTAGCCGGGGCACGTGGTGCGGCTGGGCCATTTTGGGCCCACGCACTTGTGGCAGCCACACGGGCGCGCGCGGCTAGGCCATTTTGTCAATGGGTCCCACAAGCCTGCAAAAAAACCTCTAATCTTCATTACATACAACCCCAATTCTTCTCTCTTGCTTTCTCTTTCATCCATCTCACTATCTACTGCTCCAAAATCCACAAGTAAGGATGCTCTTACCTCTACATCATAGAATAAATACTCTCTACTTCTAACTGTTTTGTTATCTTTCCCCAAAGATACGAAGTAGGTACATACCAACGGCAGACGAATTGCCTGTATAAACTGGCAAGCCATAGTGAAATAGAAGCAGCGTACTGAAGAACTGTGTGCAAGAAGATTGAGATTTGAGAGTGAATGAAAGACTGCAAAAACCTAACATCATGAAGCTGCAAGCATGCGCCAAAGATGTAGACACCACAACCTAATGAGATTAGAGATATATAATAATCATAACTAAACTAACATTGAATGCTTAACGTCGTAAATATAAATAACTACATGCAAAGACATTAAACCTTTTTTCCATTAACACTTTAATATCTGCGTTGGAAAAAAAATAAAAACATAGCCAATCAATGCAGAGATTAATAAGAAAAAAATAATAAAGCAAAACTCCAATGGGCGGGAATTCGCCACCAATTTGATTGGCCAAATCCATTGATTTGCAGCCATTGAAATAAAGAGTGAGGAGAAAAAAAGATTGGAAGCGTTTGCAATAGTGAAGAGAAAATTAAACATTGTAAAAGAGCATATCTATCCCCAATTATAAGCGATTCACATTGACTCGTAGGAGTAAATTTCGATTCTTCTCACGTTTGTGCCCAACATTGGAACCGTATTTCATGTCCCCATCCAACAAACCCAAACCAAAACTAAACAAAATCAAATCCCCAAACAAAAAACCGTGAAAATAATTCGAACATAAAATGAAGTGAGAAATGTGGCTCCAGAGTTCCAAACCCAACGGCGGAGCAGGACACAAGGCCCCTGCCCCCGCCAGCCGCGGCCTCGTCGCCATCGCCGTTGACAAAGACAAAGGGAGCCAATCTGCCCTCAAATGGACCACCGAAAACCTCGTCTCCCGGGGCCAAACCCTCGTCCTCATCCACGTCCTTCACAAGTCTTTCCGTAAGTACAAAACTGCTACTATTGTAAATAACTTTTCCTCACCTTTGTACGAAAGTAACGAATGGCAAGGTCTCTGAATGTTGATGACTTTCCGGTGGCAGAAAGTCTGGTCATGGCTACACAATAATCTTATTTTACGTGTACAGATGGTGCTGCCACAGCGGGTCAGGATCGAAAGCAACAAATTGAAAAACACACCAAAGAATTGTTTGGTGTTTTTCATGTCTTCTGCACGCGTAAAGATGTAAGTTTTCTGTTTTCTGTTTTTCAATTTTCTAAATTTTCAGAAAACTGCAAAAAAATTTGAGTTAATAAACAGACCCTAAGTTAGTTTTCAGTGAGATTTGATGATTGCAATTGAGTTTAGAAGATATATATATATATATATATATATATATGTATGTATATATATGTATGTATATGTTAATTCGTGGCAGATACAAACCATGGATATCATTCTGGAAGACACAGATGTATCAAAAGCGTTGATGCAATACGTGTCTGGTGCCGCAATCGAAAACCTAGTTCTCGGTGCATCAAAGCATGGATTTCTCAAGTTAAGTCCGAGGTTTCGATCTCCCACAACGTCGTACACCCTTTGATTATTACAAGCTCGATCTCATGATTCATAATGTTGTCGTTTACAGGAGGTTGAAGGTTATGGACGTCCCAACCTGCGTTTCAAAAGGCGCGCCTGATTTCTGCACTGTTTATGTGATTTCCAAGGCCAAAATCTCGTCCGTACGAAACGCTTCTCGTCCGGCGCCGTTTATGTCCCCACTCTACAACCAGATAAACAAGAAGAACGAGGAACAGCAAGAAAACAGCCCACCCACCGTCGCCGCCCCCGTCGTCCCCAAAGTAAACGCCGCTGCTACTCCGGCAGTCACACGCCACAGACACACTCCTACTTTAAAAGGTACACTACGATGTTCTTGTTCTTGCAATAACTTATGGGCCCATAATAGTTTGTCTCATGTTTTTTGTTTAAACTGGTCAACTATAGACAATTATTATGATCAACTGCTTATCACTATATTAAAAATTATAAATGTACCTGATGGAGATTATTCTCCGGTTGTATTATTTGTATGGTGATGGATTTTGAAACATTGGGATCCAGCCGAAACTGACTCGACCACGACCGGTCAAGACGACCCAGTGTCCCAACCATGCGTGGAACCGAGCTCAGCCGAAAGATAGCCTCGAAGAGGATTCTTTAGGGTTGTATCTCACTAACCCAACATGGTCGGACCGCTTCCTGAGGACTTAGGGCACCACGGCAATGACCAAGATTCGTTTGACACTTGGCTTGGCTTCGTGCATGACCTCCACGCGGCATGCTAGTATCGGTCCTCGACAGCCTATAAATACTGCATTTATTGTTGGAAAGGGAACTTTTGGCTATTTCCACACTATAGCTATTAGCTCGGAGACCTCTAACACATTGTCACGTTGACCGGACTATATCTTATTATCCTACTAACACTCCTTGGTCCGGAATTTGACCCTAACCGACCCCATACCGTAGATGTAAAGGATAGGCTCCGTGTTTACTACATCGGTACCAAATTTGCCTCCACCCAACAATTAACTCATTCCCAACACATTAAGTGCACAGTTACATACGGAGTACATTTTTCCTTATATACCACCATATTTTCTAGAGGTAGAGTAATGAGTTTTGTTTAATGTAGACAAACTTGCAACATTTGGAGAGAAGAACAATCGCGCATCTTTCATGTACCACAGCGACATGGAAATACCATTCAGGTAACGAAATGAGTGGAGTTGATAAATTAACACAGTTAATTAGTTTAACCTAGCTAACAATAAGACTGCACATACAGGTCACCGTTTGATAAAGCCGCAGGAAGAGGGATCCAAGGGAAGCCGTTTTCAGACTTTCTGGACAACGACACTGATATATCATTTGTGAGCTCCGGCCGGCCTAGCACCGATACTTCCTCTATGTTCAATGACGGATTGGATTCGGGCCGTACATCTCGGGTTTCCACCAGCTCCGAAAGCAGCTTCGGGTCGGGCTTTGGATCAAAGGCCAGCGATACCAGCTCCTTCACTGATAATTGCTCATCTTCCTCCTTTGATGGCGTAAGTCTATTATATACTATAAACTCTATATCTTATATTTAGGCCCGATTTTTTGGTAAATAAGTGAGCCTCTATCAAAGTATAAAATAAATTGCGAATTGAAGAAAAGTGATTCCAGTGAATATTACGGAGTAGAATTTTTTTTTGAATAATACTTAGTAGAATTTGGATCAGTCATAAAATTCGGCCCTGCTTATATCCCATTAATATAAATATTATATATATATATACATATATGTATATAGTAATAATGTTTGGTAAATCAACCTTTAATCACTTAGTTCAAATGAATAGGACGAGGGTGATGCTGAAATGAAAAGGCTAAAGCAAGAGCTGCAGAAGATGATGGATTTGTATAGCACAGCATGCAAAGAAGCTTTAACTGCAAAGCAGAAGGCACGCTATCATATTCATTGATTTGAATTGGGTTATATATATGAATGGAATAATGTTTTTCGTCTGAATTAAAAGTTAGTTTTATATTTAGGCGACTGAGCTCCAGCTATGGCGAATTGAGGAAGAAAAGCGATTGGAAGAGACGCAACCAGAAGATGACGTGTCGAAAGTGAGTTCAGAGAGTGGGAAGAGAAGTGGCAGTGAAGCGGAGGAGGTAGAGAATGGGAGATATGAATTTAGGTACAGGAGGTACACCATTGAGGAAATCGAAGAAGCTACCGAACGCTTTTCAGAGTCGAGAAAGATTGGAGAAGGAGGGTATGGGCCTGTGTTTAAATGTATTCTTGATCACACGCCTGTAGCGGTCAAGGTGCTGCGCCCTGACGCTGCTCAGGGCATGTCCCAATTTCATAAAGAGGTAATTCATTGTTAAGCACTTTTCTCAAATGTATTCTATTTTTATTATAAATTTATGTTAGATGTACCTGTACCAAGGAAGATGTAGTCTAGTAGCGCCAAATTATTCTCTCATAAGATTTAAGCTGCACTTGAGGCAGAACTAGTTATGAACAACAACTGCACTCTAATACTGCAATAGAGTCAGTAGTAAAATACTACATTGTAATACAGATACAAGTGCTGAGTTGCCTTCGCCATCCCAACATGGTGTTGCTGCTTGGAGCTTGCCCGGAGTACGGCTGTCTGGTGTACGATTACATGGCGAACGGGAGCTTAGAGGAGCGGCTCTTGAAACGGGGAGACAAGTCGCCGCTATCCTGGCAACTCCGGTTCCGGATCGCGGCGGAGGTCGGGACCGGACTACTATTCCTGCACCAGACGAAGCCGGAGCCGGTGGTTCACCGGGATCTGAAGCCGGGCAATATCCTGCTCGACGACTACTTCGTGAGCAAGATCAGCGACGTGGGGCTGGCGCGGCTTGTGCCGCCGTCTGTAGCCGATGACGTCACTCAGCTGCGGATGACGTCAGCGGCCGGAACTTTCTGTTACATCGACCCGGAGTATCAGCAGACGGGGATGCTGGGAGTGAAATCCGACGTGTATTCCTTCGGGATTGTGCTTCTGCAATTGCTGACGGCGAAGCCGGCGATGGGGATCGCTCATCACACGTGCGACGCCTTGGAGAAGGGGAAATTCGTGGAAATGCTTGACCCCTCCGTCACGAATTGGCCGGTCGAGGAGGCTTTAACCATGGGAAAGCTCGCCCTGCAATGTGCACAGCTGAGGAGAAAGGAACGGCCGGATTTGGGGAAGGAGGTCATGCCGGAGCTCCTCCGGCTGAAAGAATTAGCCGATTAGAGTATTAGTCAACTCATGATGGTTGGCAACGGTGCTAATTGAAAATTGAAATTGATACACCACCACTAACATTTAGGTATATTTCAAGAACCAAAATCAGTGTTGTACGTGTTCTGTCTTAACTAAAAGATTAAATTCAGAATGACATCTAAAAGTCATCATCATTTCACTTTAGTTATGTATATATAGAATAGAAGAAAGCTCAGGCTACAATGCCATTTTGGAGTTTTCTTTGTACCATATTATCACAAATTATGTCTAAGTTTTGGTAGGAGTTAATGGCTGACTGTTTCATGACTTCATCAATCAACAAGTTTCTCCTAGAATCATTTTGTAAATTGTATTGATTCTTGACACTATTTGTAGATACTTGTCTCAATATGTAAATGACTATATTACATAGCCATGTTGGTGCAATAATAAAGAAAATATATAAATATAAAAATCACTAATGTAGCCTTACTTCAAACTAGGAGTCACATTTTCAAAGTACGATTGTGGGTGAATTTGAATTAGTCCTCGATGGGCTGTCCTCGTGTGGTCAGCGTGGTCAATATGAGTTTTCAAGATGTAATTCCCTATTTATAGGAATAGCAATTTGCCTCACGTCGTGAGGTGAGGCGCAGCTGTTCTGCCATCCCGTGGGACCCACTGGGGCTGACAAAATTTGCTCTCTTGCAGGAGAAAAACACCCTCAAAACATCATCCTCACATTTGTTATTAAAAAATTCACCCCCAAATTTTTATTGTTCTAAAAACTCAACAAAACCCACAAATGGGGATAGCCTAAGAGTATTCTTTGCTTTAATTTTTGTGCTTTAACTCGATCTATTCGTTGTTTTTTTACGTAATCCAAAAGTTTTGTTGGCCAGCCAGCAACCGTCCACCAGCACCAACAATGCCCAAAAATAAATTTGAACATAAAAGAATCTAATTAACAACAAAGAAATAGACAGACGAGGAAAGATACTACATGAATATGAAGTAGTGTAGATACAAAAGTGAAGTAATACATGACAAAAAATAAAAACAAAAATAAAGACTCCCAAACACTCTCCCGTGGTGCTTGATCAACAAAGAATTGCTGTGACAATGAGTACCATAAATGACCTAGGACAACAACACACTAATAAAACATCATCTTTTTCCCCAAACTCACTCATCATCATTCTGCTAAGAATGTGAAAGTAGAAGAGAAACAATCACTTCAATTCAAATTAAACTTGAGAGCTTATGCTCATGAATGAACCAAAGGCCTTCACTGCTCCTGCCCTCAAGATGAACTGGTGGTAGAAGGCTGCAATGGCTGCCCCAGTAAACGGTCCTACCCAAAAGATCCACTGCACAAAAATATGAAAAAAATAAAAAAAGTTTAAAAATCTTTGAAAAAAAAAAGAAGAGGAAATTAAACCATGCTGCAAAAGAAGTTAGATTAATTTAGTAGGCTCACATGGTCATTCCAAGCTTTGTCCTTGTTATACATAATAGCAGCTCCAAGACTCCTTGCAGGGTTGATGCCTGTGCCGGTGATCGGTATGGTGGCCAAGTGAACCATGAACACTGCAAATCCTATTGGGAGAGGTGCCAAAACCTATATATCATTCAAAAACAATATTTCACATTGTTAGTCTTGATGAGTTTTGTTTTTGAACTTCCCAATCAGCACCGGTGCCTTTTACATTAGATACAACTAACTAAGCATAGTACGTCTCCACTATCCGAAAGTGTGGACGGGGTAAACTTGTCTTGCTTGTAATCTCAGCAAACAAAGGATTACAAGGAAGTAATATAAATCTAGATTAGGTTGCTTATATATATAGCTGATAGGTTCAAATTAAGAAGATCAATAGGGGGCCAGACTCCCACCTAGGGTCAAACTTGAAACCTTATAATTATTAAATCAACAATAATCCAACCAATTGGGGTTGTCCCACGCCTAATCATACTACTTGATACTATGAAGACAAGAGTTCACATTAACGGAGAAAATTAAAAGAACATACATAATTATACTCAGTGTAAAAGACACTAAATAACCAACGACACTTTAGAAATTTCTTATATAGTCAAGTTCAGCCAAGCACCTTGTGCTCAAATGGCAGAGTACGTAGTAGCTCTCCCATATGGGAGGTCATGAGTTTGAGCCTAGTTAGTTGTATTAAAAAAAAAAAAAGAGTTCATAGTATATAATATATACTATTGTGACAACAAACATATTATATTGTCAAATGTTGATTCCTGTCTGCATAGTCCTCACATGCCCACTTTTCTATTCAATTATCCACTTGAGAATTAAATAATTAAGCAACCGTTCTTAGATTCTTGAGCATCCAACTTCCCAACAAAGGACAAGGCGGAAATATATATATATATATATATATATATATAGTACATATATAGTATATATAGGAGTGTGTGAATGCTTACAGGGACATGTGAATCTCTGGCATTCCTCTTGGGATCAGTGGCTGAGAAAACAGTGTACACAAGAACAAAAGTTCCGATGATTTCAGCGCCCAAACCCACGCCGTCGCTGTAGCCGTCGGCCAACTTGTTGGCACCGCCGCCGTACCTAGTGTAGTACGACGACTGGAAAGCTTTCACCAGCCCGACGCCACATATGGCCCCCAAACACTGCGCCGCCATGTACATAACCGCTCGGACCAGCGAAACTTTCCGAGCTAGGAATAGCCCGAATGTCACCGCCGGATTAATATGACCCCCTGCATTAAAAACAACGCCCAGAATCTACCATTATGTCAAAAACTATACCTAATAACCAATGATCTACTTTATATAAATAATTAAAACACAATTTTATTTTTTTATACTTGCATAACAATTAGTGTTACGTTTAGATGGCAGGATAGTTGATCCACCATTTTTGTCAGGATCAAACATTACGATTTAAGGCATATGTCAAAATTTTCTTATACTTGCTTAGCAATCAGCACTACGTTTAGCGTTTGAATGACAGGATACTGAACGTAGCCTTGATATTTTGGGGTGAAAATGGAAAATCTGGGAATATATATATATATAGGAAGATCAGAGAATGAATATAACGGGGACCTGAAATGCCGGCGGTGCAGTAAACAAGAATGAAGATCATGCCACCAAAGGCCCAAGCGATTCCAAGAACGCCGACTCCATTACAGGCGTCGGCTTCTTTGCTGTGCCCAATCACAGTCAAGACAGTGACGTAGAGGAACAGAAGCGTGGCTATGAACTCTGCTATCAGAGCTCTGTAAAACGACCACTGCGTCAGCTCCTCCGGGTCGATCAGCGGCGCCGGCGGAGGATCTTGGTAGTCCTTCGCCGTGAACGACCCTGGCTCCGCCGCCGTGCCCTTAGCCATGGAAACAAAGTTACTCAAAGCTGTAAGGAGCAATAACAGTAGTGATTATGGGAATTGGTTGAGATTTGAGAGTGGGGATGGAGAGGTATATATACTGAGGCGCTGTTGCGTAAGATTGGGTGTCAATAGTGTATAAACACTTTTAAAATTTTTAATACTATAATTATATTAGTTTAACCATAATACATGCAACTAGATATTTACTTGATTGTACCAGATACCATTCATTCATTGATTAATTAATTATATAAATGAGAGTAAATTAATTATAAAAAAAATTGGTAAAATAATCACTTTATATTGCCCCTTTACGGCTTTACCTGTGTCTAAATATTTCATTTATTATTAAACTATATTTATTAAGATTAAACTCTATTACAAGATAATATTTATTCTATACTTTCTCTACCTATTGCAGTCCAAATACTCAATATCCAACCGTCGAATTCGATCATTTGACATTCTCTCAAAAAGAGCTACAAATATGTCAATTGAGCACAAAGTGCTTGACAAGATCGATCATACTAATTAATCATTAAATTTCATTTACTTTTGTATTTATTGCTCAGACACGATATTTAGTATTTCCCATTAGTGAATTAAATAGATGTCCCAAATCCTCTCCCTATTTTAGTGTATTACACTCCTAACCTTTTAGTACGGGAATCATGTTTTATCCAGTCAATTTTTTTTTTGGGGCCATAATCATGTCTGAATCATGTTTTTTTTTTTTTTTTTTTTT
>NC_044926.1:4418942-4427034 GCF_003576645.1 Ipomoea triloba | reverse complement strand
TTTTTTTTTTTTTTTTTTTTGGTGACGAGAGAAATCTAAAGTCACTACCCGAGAATGTCCACTGAATAAATATCATCTTGTGACCCTAGTCAGCAAAATACCAGATAAATCAGCTTAGGTTGTCCACAGCTAATCGGCTAAAACCAATAATGCAAATATGCCGCTATTGAAGTCAAACTTCAAACTTTGAGATTATCAAGTAAATTACTGGATCAACTTGATTGGAGTTGCTCTATCCATAACCATGTTTTTTTTTTAAAGAGTAGTGTATGTTGTCGTGGATCATATTTATCAAGTAATTATGGCATTAATTGTTTTGCATAGTCTAATGGGAAATTAAAATAAAAGGTACGGTGGAACACGGTTTTTAGTGTTGTCATATATGTTGACGAGAAAAGATTAGGTTGTGGTTGGAAATGAAGCTAGGATGGACTCCTGTTTTATGCCCGTTGAGGGCGGCAACTGTCCCAAATCAATTCAAAATGCCATTTCATAATTAATCTCAGGCCAGTAATAGTTTGGCAACAAGTAGGTTTGAAAAACAAAACCCTCAGCTCATCATTTAATTTACAGCTAGCTATCATTTCAGCATCACCCATTTAAAATGAATGGAATTTCCTCTTTGATTTTGAATGTTTCAACACAAAATGGTTATTTGTTGTTTGCATTATTAGGATGGTTTGGGAGAGAAAGTCATGTGTTCACCGCTCCAACCACAATTATTTAGATGAAATGTGATTAGAATGTAATGATCGGAGTAGTTTATTACTTTAATTGTACTTATAGGTAAGAGTTTGGTTGGTAAAGCGGTGTGATTTGAACAATCTAATCGCTCTAATCTCATTGCGACTGCTTTAACCATTCTATAATCTGAATATATATTGCTCTCTAAACATGGTCTTAGTAAAAGATTGGTTTACATGTGTAGTTATCATCTAGCTTCATTTGACAAATACATAGTACTTATTCGAATAGTCACGGCATAAGAAATTACATTGAATAGATTTGATGTAATATATGCATCTTGCGATATTGTCTCATAAAGAATGTATGCGTGTGATATTACTTACCTTCTTCTTCCGACCCTCCCAAATAACCTATTTATTCAAGGAATCCAAATGATAATGTGGCAATTAAGTATGTCAAATAATCAATTTTTTGCGCTGAACCGGTACAGTTGAGTCAACTAACTTAAAATAAATTTATAAACTTTGTTTTAATAGCTGCCATAAGGCGCACGGTTCGAGGTATCCTTATAGTAGGCATGCATTAATGTACAAGTCCTCTATAGGGCATGAGAGTGAGAAATCCTTAAGAAATGCATATGAAAAGGTTGGTTGCAAGTGGGGGTTATAAATTGGGATGACCACTAGAATTTGTTTTTGTGAATATATGGTTTTGTAGTTATGCTTCACGGATATGGAATACATACATAAAGCAGCTGTGTATATCGGAAGTTGTTTGAATGAATTTGATTTGGCTAACCACTACCCATACAAGAAGTTAAATCCAAAGATATTTGATTCTCTCTTCAAATCATATTTTTATATTTAATTTCATTCAATTTGAGACTAATTAATTGTAAATATAACTTTTATATATATACACACACTTGGAGTTGTGAATGAGATAGTGCAAGTTTCTTTCAACTTAACTAGAGGTTCGGATTTTAATCGAGTCACTTTTGAAATTCTATCCGACATGAACATTATAGTAACAACTAAATACCACGACATTCATGTACAATAATTTAAAAAAAAACATATTTTTGAATTTGTCTCATAATAAGTAGTTATTTTAGTCTCTCACTATTAAAAGTTGTAAAATATACCCTCAATGTTACAAGATTGTCGCAATTTTGTTCCACAAATGAACGATAGTGTTAATGTTTAAGTTTTTCTATGGACATTTTAACACTTAGGTAGCCTTTCAGCGCGCTGTTAAAAGTTGTAAGATATATCATCATCAACGAATGTTACAATATTGATACAGCTATGCTCCACACACATGAATGAAAATGTAAAATGACGTTAATGTTCAAATATCTTTATAGACATTTTAACACTTTTGGTATGTAGTCTCTCAGCTCATTATTAAAAGTTGTAAAATATACCATCAACATTACAATATTGTCACGGTTCTATTCCACAAATGAATGAAAATGAAAATATAAAGTGGCGTTATTGTATAAATATTTTTATATAAATGACAATCTGCATCCTTTTCAACTCAGCGAACAATCTGTGTATATTGTACTATAGACACAATTTTACAACAAACGCATATGGCTCATTCTATACTAGCTAGTGTTTAACACATTGAATTTTCGACTTTTGAGTAAGATAATTAAGTATAAAGGAAATAACTCTTTACATTATCGTGAGGACAAAACTACCCCAACCTTATAAAATTAAAAAATGTATATTATATATATATATATTTTTTACTGTGAAAGGTTAAAATATAAAAAGAAATTTTCCGATGGGCTTATTTTATACGGAGTAGTGCGTTTTACAGTCGTCGGTGCAATTTAAGCACCACCAGGCCACCTGCAAATAAAAATTCCGTCTGCATGCACAATCAGTCAGTCACATGAACCGCAACAACACAAAGTCACCAACCGCACTACAACATCGTCCACCTTGGTCTTTGTTCCTGCGGATGTTCACTGCAATTATGTCAAATGTTTCACACGTTTTAATTGAATGTTCACTACCGTCACATAGATTATTCATCACCTGCCCCAACCAAGGAACAAGCTAGCAAAACCCCCATATATTGTTAAACTACAGTTGAATCAAAGACTTTGTGGTCAAGCGGCACCCGGTGTCCCTGTTAACACTCCCACATGGATGATGAGAGTGGGTTTGAGCCTTCGAGCCTCAGTGGAGGCAACTGTTGACTCGTTGTGTTTCAGTAGGTTGAGAAAGTAGCTATGAACAGATACTACATTGTAACAGAGTCGGTACGTAGTACTCAAAAAAAAAAAAGTAGATACTACGTAGCTATGAACAGATACTACATTGTAACAAAGTCAATAGTACTTTAAAAAAAAAATCTCGGGGCATAACTTAATCAATTGATCAATTAATTAGAGTTTTGTTTCGCTGATACTTAGCCGCATAGTTCAGTTCATATCTGAAGAAATATATAGAATTAATTATGTTGTAAATATCAGTGTACAAACACTTTAACAAATATATTTCATGATTTATTTCCCTCTAAAATTTTATGAAATTGATTAAGATTCTCGAAATTTAAGCACAATCGTTTTTCTCGATAGACCGAGTCAGGGGTGGATAACGGGCAGGGCGATATGTGACAGCACGCACCGCCCACGCAAATGAGTAGTTGAAGTTGGCTTACTATATTGGTCAAGTACGGTTGGCCTTCCTTCCAATGATGTCATGCCACGTATGCTGCCATCCCCCTCTATGCATGTCACCACTTAATTGTGGTTGGCAAGACAAACATAAGCCATGTCACAATTTTTTCCAACGTAAAACACAATCTTCAACTCTAAATATGCCACCGTCAATTATCCCCAAAAAGGGTAATCAATAGTGCATAATTCTCTTGTCAAAAACTTTCAAATTTGATTTTTGTCAATACTTTTTATATTAAATCTGTGAAAAAGTAGAGCTTATTCCGTACACATTCTTTAATTTTCTGTATCCAAATGTATTTATTTTCTACTAAAATGTTTGGCAAATAAACGATAGTCAATTTAGGGTTTAAAATTAGTGTAACGTAAATTGAGAAACTTAATGTATCAAAATAATAATAGTCAGTTTATATGTCTTTTCACATTTAATTTTTCTTATTTACCTTCCCTTCACATTGTCATGCATATTAATTTGATAGTCAATTAAGACGTTGATCAAAAAAGTTGAATTGTAGGAGAATCACGTGGGAGCTGAGGGAAAAACAACTACTAGTGAAAGTCATGGCCATATGGATTTAGTCCACAAACCACTGATTTGGTTCTGAGGGAGGCAGGCATGCTTGATAAGTGATTATCAACAATCATTATTACATGTACCAGTTGTGTATAACACAGATCAAAAACACATAAAATATCTTATTCTAATTCATAAAATGCATTATTCTTACACATATAATTATATAAAGTATATTATTCTAACTCATAAAGTACATTATCTTACTTCAAAAATTTTATTATAACACATAAAGTACATTATTTTAACATATAAAGTATATTATTCTAACTCATAAAATACATTATCTTAGTTCAGAAGATTCAATATTCTAATACATAAACACGCGGAGCACGATATTTTTTTTAAACATCAAAACGACATTGTTTTGAATCGCGGTCCACACAACGCCCCTATAAAGGTACATGCTAACTTTATTTAGCCCACTCATACCTATATCATTTTAATTTATAGGAAAAAGCACAAAGAGTCAATACCTTTATAAAAGTTCAAACTTGTGATCTCTCATTTGAGAGAGCAACAAAAATATATTATTGAGCTACAAGTTATTTCGTGATCTCACATATCTAAAAACATAATAAATGTTAATGAAGGTTAATACCCCTCATTTATGTCCCTTTGTTTCATTAAATTTTTTTGTACATTATACTATAAAAGTTGTACTACATAATATTTTGGACAAATATACCCCTGCCGCTATAACTTCCGTTATCTTTTCCACTGTTGTTACTATGCACATGCATCCACCATATATTTTGTTATCTTCTTCAATAATAATAATAATATATACACATTAAATATTAGAGTTATATGTTTGGTATTTTTTAAAATATAAATATCCAATTTATAAAAATATTTTACATTATTATTATTATTATTATTATTTACTATATTGAAATTTAAATAAATTTAAAATTTTAATACAAAATACTAATATTGGGCACCTATTTTTTTTGCACATCGCGCATAAGAAAAACTAGTATATGTTATAAGCAAGAATCAAATTCCTACTCCATAATTGTTAATGTTGTTGAGACTTATCTCATCCAAACTAATTTTGTACTACTGAATTATAGCACGACAGGTATTAGCAATGGCTATATATGTGGGGATTATCACACTACAGAAGGATGACCAATAGCCTAACAAAATGGACAACTATGGGCTACGTCAACACACTTTCTACTTTCCTAACCATATATAAGGTTGCAGGCCAAAATAATATTGCATGTCATTATTATTATTATTATTATTATTATTATTATTATTATTATTATTATTATTATTATTATTATATGTCTTTTTTTTTTATTATTGATTGAGAGCTTGCACCCACTCTAAATTGTTTGAATTGCAATTTTCACACATGAAGGGTGCACACGAAGACCAATATCATTAGGCCCATGTAATCTTGACGGTCCAAACTCCCAATATTGGGCTTATGAATGATGCGAGATTTCCCATAATTGGTTTCAGAAATTAAGTTCATTAACTAAATGAATAATAATAATAATAATAATAATAATAATAATAATAATAATAGCCAAGCATCTTGTGCTCAGATGACCTGTAGTGACTCTCCCATATGGAAGGTCATGAGATCGAGCGCTGCCTGGTAGCCTAGGTAATATAGACTGGTTTATTTTCTTGTACGCATTTGTCGGTTAGGATCATTAAGCGGGTTTCATTTAAAGCGCACTTTAAGGTAATGACTACGATTTTTTTTTTTAGGAAAGTGCATAATCAACCTTGTTATCCTAACTTGCAAAGAAACCCACTTAAATCAAGAAGACTAATAAACAGCTTACACAGGAAGTCGAATTTATAACCTTGTCATTACCAAAACCAAATGTCCGATCAACTTTCTTTCTTTTTTTTTTTTTTTTTTTTTTTTTTTGTGTTTATTGTTCTTCAAGTCAGCTAAATACACAAATAAATATATTGTTTATTTGCTGATTGAGAAGCTTAATTGTTATTCCCATCTTTGTAGTAAGCTGTAAACATTAGCTATGAATGCCGCCATATAACTTATCACATGCAGCATTATATTCAACAATGAAGTCTAAGCTGTAATTCAAATTCGACGAATTCTTAGCTGATTAGTAAATGGGTGAATGGCATCGGGACGACATTCTAGATGTGTAACATTCCGCGGTCCAAACAAATAGAAGAAATATGTCAACTTAGGCTATTCAATTCACACTCTTTTTCAATGGAATTCGTTATGTCTATACCATGATAGATAACAATTGCTACCTATTGTAATGATTGTCAAATTTATAATCAATGTAAACCGACATATTTTCGAGCTGAGCTTTAGATTGCCTATAGGCAAGGAAGATGCATAATTTAATAATTTATTATCTTTTATTTGTCAATATTGACTTCATTAAGACTCGAACTCACCCTATGTGGGGTTACAATCAGGTGCCACTAGACCACAAGATCTTTGGCAACTACTTTATCTTAAATTCTTAATTATGAAAACGTGAAATTTTAATTAATGTAAAATTGAATATTAGTATTATTCCACGTAAATATAAGTAGTTCATAAGTTTGTAACCATGTTATATTGTTGGTCCTTCAATGATAAACAATTATAACTAAAGTAACTATTTGACTATAACTTAAAAAACTAAAACTATAACAAGGGTAGATCAAATGAGCAACATGGTTACAATTTTTTTGAAGGGACATGGGTTTCAATTTAATGAACCATAAATGCTCACCCTAATAAATAGGCACTCAAATTGCTATATAACCATAAGTTTGAAACTAAAATTACAATTTTAACTTCGCTCACATACTTTAGCTCCGTAACCAGTTGAGCTGTCCATGCAAACTAATTATAAATATATCTTATCATAACTTCATAATGTGTTTTATATAAATATCAATTATCATAGCAACCAATATAATGATGAAAGATGATCTTATTGCCTAATTTTTTAATTTAAGGGGAGCTTATAATCGCTACTCAACTCTATGTAATGTGTTGCTTTGTGAGTCTAGCTAAATAATCAACATTACATGCTTAAATTAAGAAGGTTAATAAATCGTTCATAAAAAATCAAACTTAAAATTTTATGGTTATTAAGTCAACTATTTGACTAACTCAACTAAAGATTGCCATTATACTATACATTGTCTAGATAATATTTACACTCAATATCATATATATATTCGAGAATAGTACAGTTTAGACTATTCTTCTTCGATTTCTATCCCACAAGAACATGAAAATCACGTGCCTAAATGAACTTAATAAGCCTCTATCTTCTATATAATATATACAAATTTCTTATTGTTCACTCAATCCATTTATGGAACCTCCCATTTCAACATTTTTGCTTATTTTCTTTTTCATAATGTTTTCTTTTTGCTTATTTACATATTTTGATTAATTAGTTTTAAATCCATTTATATACTTTGTACTAAAACATTTTTCCTTGAAAATTTAAAAATGTCATATATATTACATTTTCTTTTTCACAATGTATGTTTGATGAGAACAATAGTTTTGGGAATAGTCTTATTATTGATCAATTCATGATAATTTAAAGTACATGATAGAGAGATGTATTTATAGAGATACAGAGAGTACGTTCTAGTTAGGATAGAAATTTATTTTATGAAACACACGGGTGAAAATACTAATAATATATAAAAATTATTATAAAATTCCAATAAATTCAAAATTGAATTGCTATTAGATTAAAGAATTCATCTAGCATTTATTACTCCATTTTTTTTTGAATACACAAGAGTCAATATTGCCTCCACTGAGGGTCGAACCCACCACCTCCCGTATAAAGCATTTATTACTCCATTAAAAATTCAAATTCATGATGTTGCTAATTGCCACCTCTCCCTCCCTCTCCTTCTTAATTTTGGTTTTCTATTGTTAAATGCCTTAATTCAAGTGACTTGAATCAAATTTCATTTATTTATTTATTTATATATTGAATGGTAAGAAAAATTCACAATCATTATCCATGAGTGTATACTAAGTAAATCCACTTCAATGGCTCATTGCAATAGTCCACAAACAACACTACGAAATCAAATTCCATATATATATATATATATATATATATATATATATATATATATATATATATATATATATATAT
>NC_044926.1:4377661-4418499 GCF_003576645.1 Ipomoea triloba | reverse complement strand
ATATATATATATATATATATATATATATATATATATATATATATATATATATATATATATATATGTCAATAAATAAATTTCAAATGTTTTTTATGAGATTAAACATAGAGAAATATGTAAACTTTCAAATTTCACATTTATTTTATTGTTTTCTTACTTAAACTTCTCCTACTAATTTTAATTTTTTTTAATCTTTATATTAATTCAGAACAATGCTAGAAGTCCTTACATCTATTACTCACAACAAAACGACCCTGTTGAGTCATGATGTGGCAAGTTCTAATAGCTAGACATTTGAAAAAAGAAAAAAATCTATTAAAACTTGTCATATCATGTAGTGGCTTTGTTGTGGATGGTAGATGTAGTGATACCTTTTTTTTTTCTTCGTATTTTTGGTTGGAAATACGATTTGTGGGGATGTTGCAGGTAGAGTGGTCAAAACTCGTATTTTAGATGGGCTAGGTTGGAGGTTCCAACCTATCCCGTATAACCCGTATTCCCACCCCCAACAATCATTATATCATGGATCCAGGCCCACAATTTACAAACTGAATATTCACAATTCAAATTGTGAAATTCACTGAGCAAATTGTGAACATTCAGTATATAAATTGTGTATTTTGGACCCGGGTAATTTGTCAGGATTTTGATTCTTGAACTATACAAAAAAACCTCAAAATTTTTAACATATAAATAAAAAAAAATAATAATAAGTGTGATGACGGGTTGGCCCGTTTAGCCCGTCTAACCATGAGTTGATTTTTCCAACCTGTGTAAAAAATGGGCAGGCATGCGTTGACCCGTTTATGGACAAACCCTAGACGGGCCAACTTTTATGGGCTAACCTGTTTTGAAAGCTCTAGTTGCACGTGATGATTAGTCGGAATATTGAGACAAATGGATTTGCTTGGGTAAATTAGTTGGCAAGAGATTGGTAAATACATATATATGGGAAGTTAAGTTGAGTCACGTGTATGTACTCAAAAAAAAAAAAAAGTTGAATCATGTGTATAGAGAATAAAATGATGTGTTAAATTACGTGACAAAATGTTTTACCTTGCATGTTTGAAGAAGAAAGTTAATTAATATTTTCATTTTAAGGTAATTTTATTGTGAAGAGATAATATAAATCTTGGTTAAAAAAAGAGCATGTCTATCATAACAAGATAATTTTAAAAAATAAAATAAAAAGAATTGATAATTACTCAAAATTGTGAATATTTAAATATGAAAATGACTAAAATTTGGATAACTACTAATGAATTTAAAGATTCCATTCTTATGAACAAATCAGAATCATAAATAGTAGATTGAATAAAATAAAAAAAATATATTATTTGGAAAAAAAAAATCCAAGAATTTTCTATCCTTTAATTTTATTTATTTATTTTTGTGTGTTCATTGTAACTAAAATGAGAGGGGGAGAGAGACCTATGCCTAAAAAGGCGGTTGCTTACTGGTTTATTGCTGGTCAAAGTCAAACGAATCCCTAAATTCATTAAAATAAATAACAGAAAATATCATTTTTAAAAAAGATGGAAATAAAAAAAATAATAAAATCGGAGACCCGAAATTGCCTAGAAAAGAGCCCATTCAAAGCTCCATCTGACCTCTCTATATTTACGCTGTTTTCAGAATTTTCTTTGCCGTCTCTCTTTTCTTTTTACAATAATAAAGAAAAAACCCAAAAAAAAAAAAGAAGAAAAAAGGGAAAAAAACAACTCCTCCTCCACCCCGCCCACCCTCCTCTGCTTTCCTCATTCTAAAACAATTGTTCTTCTCTCTCAGTAGAACCGATCGTGCAAATTCCGACGATAAAAATGGGATCTTGCAGTCGCCACCGGAGTTGAGGAGCGGGGATTCAAGGCATTGATTTTGATCCCTCGTTTGATTGTTTGCATATGGGTATGGGTTTCTTGCTTTCTTTAATTTCTGGGCTGTTAATTTGTAATGCATTTTTGGGGTTGCCCTTTTGTTTGATTCCGGTTTTTTTGATTGATTGATTTTCAGATTAATGGTGTTTACCTCGATTGATATATGCGCAAAGACTGAAACTTTTTTTTGTGGGGTTGGAGATTAAGGGCGGGATAGGTGTTTGATATAAGGGGTAAGAGAGATTTGATGAGTGTTGCGATTGCTGGGTTATTTCGGTGAGACTTGAGGGTTATTGCAAGCATAATATGTAAGGAATGGTGACTACTACATGGAGAAGGATTGTATACCCTTGTTGGAGGCCTACCATTGATGATGAGGGCCAAGATTGGAGCAGTAGAGGGGGAGACCCGAATGGCCGGGTGGATGGGTTGTTGTGGTATAAAGATTTAGGGCATCATGTCAATGGGGAATTCTCAATGGCTGTAATTCAAGCAAATAATGTACTGGAGGATCAGTGCCAGCTCGAATCAGGGTCATTGAGCTCGGTTGAGACGGGTCCTCAAGGGACGTTTGTTGGAGTTTATGATGGCCATGCAGGTCCAGAAGCTGCCCATTTCATATGTGATCACCTTTTCAACAATGTCAAGAGTATGTTTTCGTTTTTGCTATGTCCTTTATCGAATCGGAATTTCCTTGTATGCCATTTTTTCCTCTTTGCTAGTTGTAGCACGAAACTGACTTTGACTGTGTAAATATCTACTGCTATACCAGGTAAGAAATACACACTCTAGATTTTGCTAACCTATAGAAAGGAAAAAAGGAAAAGGACAATTTAGTAACCTAAAAGGAAAAAAACAAAAGAGGAGAATATAGTTGTTTTTTGGATTAACTTTTAAATTCTAGTCAGTAATATTTCTGCTGTGCCTTCTAATTATTAAATTACTAGACTGATGTTTCTTCCCCGCTCTTTGCAAGATTGCTTGCTCTTGCGTGTGTAACTCACTTGATTGGTATTTGTGATGCAGAATTTACATTGGAAAATCAAGAAATGTCAGCTGATGTTATAACCAAAGCATATTTGGAAACTGAAGAGGAGTTTCTTTCCTTAGTGAAAAAGCAGTGGTTAATGAAACCTCAAATTGCTTCTGTGGGATCATGTTGTTTGGTTGGCATTGTATGCAATGGTATGCTGTATATTGCGAATGCTGGAGATTCACGTGCGGTTTTAGGAAGAGTTGAGAGGCATAAAGATGTTAAAGCCATACAGTTGTCATCTGAACACAATGCAAATTTGGAATCTGTTAGGGAGGAACTTAAGTTGTTGCATCCCGATGATCCACAGATTGTAGCTCTAAAGCACAAGGTTTGGCGTGTCAAGGGACTTATACAGGTGACTTATTTGGAACTTCTTTCTGCTCCAACTAATTTTAATGGTTAAGGGGGCATGCTAGTTTAACTTTACCATAACATTGTTTGCTTAATTTGGAATTCACTTCAGATCCTAATCCTTTTGTTTTTTTATTTTTGGTTGAAAATTTGTTTATTTTTACTTTAAAAAAAATCCCTGTTCATGTTATCATGTCACTATCATCTCCATCACCATCAATCAGATAGGACTCTAGATCCTTGAGCTTATCACTAGGTGATACCGCCACATATGGTCCTCCATAACAGAATGAGAACATGGCACATTATGTTGGGTATTGCAGTACACGTCGCTGAACTGGCATTATTAATTAAATATGCCGGCATAATTAATGCCTGCACCTTCCTTCCTGCAAGGTATTTTTGCTGGTGCATAATCTGCTTATCGTCACTAGATGAAAATGTTAAGGTCATTAAATCTTTATTTGTATTTCAAAGAGGAGAAATGAGATCCTTGTAGTTTGATTCAAAAATAAATGTCACTACTTTCATGAATACGACACTGCTGATATGAAATTCTCTTGCAGATTTCAAGATCCATTGGCGATGCATATTTCAAGAGACCGGAGTTTAATAGGGAGCCTTTGTTGCCTAAGTTTAGACTAGACGAGCCCTTTGTGACACCAATCCTTAAAGCTGAGCCATCGATACATGTTCAAAAACTCCTCCCTGAAGATCACTTTCTCATCTTTGCATCGGATGGCTTATGGGAGCAACTTAGCAACCAAGAGGCTGTTGAAATTGTCAACACCTGCCCACGCAATGTAAGATTGATTGATTGATTCACATGGCAAAGAGATACACTACTTCAGTTTACCTCACTGTTTTAAATCATCTTTTCCCGGTGTTGTCTAGTATGCTAACATTTCCTTGTTTCAAAAGGGTGTTGCCAGGAAACTTATAAAAGCTGCACTTCATGAAGCTGCCAAAAAAAGAGAAATGAGGTACGCGGACTTGAAAAAGATAGACCGGGGCGTGAGAAGACACTTCCACGATGACATCACTGTCATCGTTTTGTTCCTAGACTCCAATTTAACTAGTCGTGGTTCCTCGAGTGGGCAAGTGCTTTCCATAAAAGGAGGTGGAGGTACTTCTTGATAGAATAAAAATCTCATCATGCATACTTATCCCTTGATCGAAAATTTGTCTTGAGAAATTTCTTTTAAAGAGAGAATATTGAATTTAAAAAAAAAAATCTGTATATGTATAGGCTTGCTTCTTGGATCTCACTATAGATGGCTAGTTTATTACTACTACTACTACTATTGTGCGGGGAAGATGCCTGTCATAATTTGTTCAAAGTTTGCTCTGATGGGCACATGAAACTATGCAGAGTTTTCTTATATTGTGAGGCATGGAATTAATGAATGGGGTGGTGGTTCAGTTTTGATGAGATGTTCAGACTTTCAGGCTAAAATCTGATGAATTATCACTCTGCTCTTTTCTCCTGCATTCAATCATTGGTTTTCTTCACATGGCTTTCCTGTCTGTCTTTTACACTTTTACTATATTAAGATTTTTCATTTGTTGGCCTAAAAGCTTTTGAAGTTGGTTTGAATTTTTTATTTTTTATTTTTTTTTTAATTTTTTTTAAGTAACCTTGTAAATATAACCCCCATTGTTGAATGAATGTTAGAGGTGGCCAAACCTTGGGTTGATTTGGTAACAAAGCAGGTGAAACTGAGTTTGAACTTGATAAAGAGAACATGTCCACGTGTTGTTTATGAACTTTACTGAGCATATGTAAATTTGGGTTCAAATTTTTATGTTATTGGTTAAAAAGAACATATTTACGTGTTGTTTGTTAACCTTACCAAGTATAGGTAAAATTGGGTTCAAGAAGTCATTGAAAAAAGACAACATGTGGGTGTTGTTTATGAGCATGATCTAACATAGGTACAATTGGGCTCGAATCTTTTATGTTATTGGTTAAAAAGAACATATTCGCGTGCTGTTTGTTAACCTCATCGAGCATGGGTAAAATTGGGTTCGGAAGTCATTGAAAAAAGAGAATTGTTTATGAGCATGATCTAACATAGGTAAAATTGGGTTTTGAATATTTATGTTATTGGTTAAAAAGAGCATATTCACGTATTGTTTGTTAACTTTATTCGGTAAGGTAAAATTGGGTTCAGGAGTCATTAGAAAAAGTGAACATGTTCACATGTTTATGAGCATGATCTAGCATAAGTAAAATTGGGTTCTAATCTTTATGTTATTGGTTAAAAAGAACAAATTCACGTACTGTTTGTTAACCTTACCGAGCATAGGTAAAACTAGATTCGAATCTTTATGTTATCAGATAAAGATAACATGTCCGCGTGTTGTTTATATGGAGCATTGCTTCACTGATTTGAGTGAATTTACATCTAATCAGAAAATTTTTTAGAGAACATTGCCAAGAAGTCCTAAAAAGGACAAGTTTCATTAATAAAAGAAATTAAAAGAAAAAAAAAATGAAGAAAAATAGTGGGTGTGGTCAAGGGAATGAAAAAACTTTTTTCTTTTCATTTTCTTTTTCACGATAAAAAAAGAAAATTACACATTGGAAAAAGACTGAAGCTGTAGCCTGGACACTGCTGCAGAATGGGATTTACAGACATAATTTCTGGGCAGCAAAAGAAAGAAAACCCATCTTCATTACCACATGATGATAAACTAAGGTTTCATCTCACCTCGCATCGCGATATAGTATCCGTTTAGCACGCGCATTCAAAGGCCCTCGATTTATAGCTATGTGCCAGAATCGTTATCACCACGCTTCCCTTCTTGTTCTTGGAGTAGAATTGCCCGAGCGAACCCTTTGGACTGGCTGGGTATCGGGATCATAGTTCTGGGACGCGAGATAGTTTAAGGCCGTAACAACGTCTGCTATGAGAGGTCGCATCGTGGGTTGCTCCTGGACGCACATTGCTGCAACAGCGAGAGCCTGATACAAACCCCTCACGGGATATTGGCCCTGAAGCGTTGGGTCCGCCATTTGCGAGAACTTCCTACGGTCTTTGAACAAGGGCCGAGCCTGAAAAATTAGGCCCATTAAGATAAACGCACGAGCATAAAAATGTCGTTTTATAGAAGCTTTCAAAGTCTAGATATTGAGATCTAAGCATATTCGGTGATCACAAGTTATTTTTAGTGAAAATATCGATGACTAATGATGAAAGTTATTTCTTACCCATGCAACGAGATTTTGCTCCCCGGCAGCTCTAGAAGTGTCGATTGCCTTTCTGCCGGTAATAATTTCCAGAAGAACCACCCCGAAGCTATAGACGTCGGATTTCAGTGTAAGTTGCCCAGTCATTGCATATTCTGGTGCGCAATATCCGTAGGTTCCCATGACTCTAGTAGATACATGGGTCTTATCGCCAACGGGGCCTAATTTGGCCAACCCGAAATCGGATAACTTGGGGTGATAGGATTCGTCCAGCAAAATATTTGAACATTTTAAATCACGATATATTACAGGAGGGTTTGCTTTATCATGCAAATACTCCAAGCCTTTCGCAGCACCGGCCGCTATTTTCATTCTCGTATTCCAGTCAAGTCGCTTTTTATCGGGCGAAAGCTCTGAATCAAGAATCAAGAACACAACAAACATATGAGATGCCACGAGGGTTTCATACTTTCATTTAGTTATCGTGAAGCTACTTAGCAATCAAAGCATACAACAATCGAGACTCATAGTCGCATGATCAACGAGACAATGATAACAAATTATGGAAATTATACGATTAGGTGATTGCCATATTCAAAGAACAAAATAGTTTAATCTTAGCTCTGACATTTTGGGTAAATAGAGGACAATCAGAAAACGGGCAGCATAAGATGTTCGAAGCACGTACCATGTAGATGGTCCTCGAGGGATCCTAATGGCATGTACTCATAAACCAATAGTCTTTGATCTCCATCAGCACAATATCCGATCAAATTGACCAGGTTCGGATGATGAAGTAGGCTCAACATCAGAACCTCAACAAGGAATTCCCTGTTTCCTTGCAATCCATTTCGATCCAGTTGTTTGATAGCGACAATCTATACCAAAAAATAAATAATGTTCATATGGATAAAAAAAACTCTCTGTATTATCCGTATATTTAACCATTTGTTTAGCTCATCCGGGTCTTACTGAAAAGAAGGCTTTTTAGAAAAGCATAAACTTTGGAGCTTCTTGAAAAAGAAATTTTTAGGCCTCGTATCTAGCTTTGACAGTATTTTTCTCTCTTTTTAGTGTTTGGGTCAACTTATGTTTCTTAGAGTGGATAAGCTCCAAAATAAGGTGGGCGAAACCCAAGGGCCTTATAGTCCAACGGTATGGGCCTAAGACTTAATGCAAGAGGTCCCGAAAAAATAATCCAAATTCCAAAAGCAAAAACAATATTTCATTGTAAGTCATGAAGATCAGAAGATGTATGGAGTATCTCTTAACTACAAACACAAAAGTATGAACAGACTTAACAAATATCAGCGTGCTTCATAGAACTCAGGGGAGGGAAGCATCGCCCATGCTATCTCGAAAAAATCAAACTAACAAAAAAAATAATGAAGTTTTGAGGGGAGAGAATTTCCATTGAAACTCGGTTAATAACATATAGGTACAATAAAGAGTCAAAAAGTCAAACACTTTTCTATGCTTTCAGTGATAGCAAACATATAGACTCAACTGACCTGATTCGTGCTCTCTAAACGCCCCTTGTATACCCTGCCAAATCCTCCCTCGCCTAAAAGACAGTCCGCCCTGAAATTCTTTGTTGCAGCAGCCAATTCACGAAATCTAAATGTATGGGCAGCAATACGACCCGAACCTCCATTCTTCGATCCTTCCTTTCTTTCGTCCAGTGAAGAATCCAGCTTTACTTTATCTGAAACTATGAAAAAACTTGAAAATGCAGCATACCAACAACCAAAGTAAACATCTACACTTTTTAACAGTAGTTTCTAGCAGCAAAAGCGTAATCCCATCACAGACCAGAGGTTTTCTAGGAAACAGCGAAGAACATACATTAAAATGAATGCAGGATTGCAGGAAAATACTTCAAAACAAAAATGTAGCCAAACAACATGGGGACACACCCCGTCATTATATATTCTATAGAGACAACATATTTGCTCTTGACAGAAAGCATCAAAGAATGCAACTCGTTTCTATCAATGACAAAATGGCAGTGTCTCTAGCCCCACTCGGGGTGAAAACCATTATGAACACACACAAATGTCTGTCATTGAACAGTTGAATCATCCAATAGTTCATAGGCTCAGAATAAGTTTCTACATTATTGGGCCATATGGAACAATCAAAAGTCTACTAAATTTCAAAAGTCATCTAGCACCAGCTGGACTTAACTAACTTGAGTATATTAGACAGGTAGGTAAACAGTTAAAAGCAGTAAAGCACACCATTCAATTAAGCAAAAAAAAATTTAAAAATTAAAGATTTTTGCCTGTTTGAATCCATTTAGTTAATGGTATTGAATACATCCAAATTACCCAAGACCCATAGACTCTATCAAGAATGGAAAGGTTCAAAAATAAAATTTAAATCTAAAATGCCACCCCAAACAGCCAAACTCTGAAAGAATGGCAGAAAAATTCAATCTTTCAAGAGAAAATCAGTCCACAAAACTATGGTATACATAATCCTCCAAAGTCCAAGCACATAACAATTCTTAGTCACACTATTAGGCAAAAGATTACATCTACCAAAATTGACACAGATCATCAAAACAACCTCTACAGAAGAAACCAATTCACATAACTATGCAGAAAACCATTTCCCCATATACTTATGGATAAATATTACACCCCAAAAAAAAAAAAGACCCAAAATGAAATCTTTGAAACACTAACATAAAGTTATGAACTTCAAACCCAAAATTTCACCTGAGTACTGAAAATTTAACAAAAAAGAAACCAACTTTATTCATTGCATATACAAATACCTAATGTTGATGGGATCTGATCATCGGACTTATTGCTTTGCTGCTGCTTTGTTTTGTTCTTTGATTTCCCAGTGCAAAGGAACAAACCCATTGTTGTATAGTTTGAGTATGTTTGTGAGTGGGTCTCCTTGAGATAGACAGAACAGTGATGGCTTAGAAGGAAGAGACGGGAAGGGAATGGAAGGGAAAGGAAATGAAGGAGAGAGAAAGGAGACCAAACAGGATTTCAGACAGCAGAGAGAGATGGATTAAAATTCGGACAGAGGGCTCTTTGGGTATATACCTTCTTGTTTTGTGGTTATTTTGCACAAAAGCCCTTCTTTTCCTTCTGTCCGGCTGGAACCACCCCTTTTTCTGAATTTATTCTCTTTGTATGCCCTTCCTCTCATATAAATTTTGGGCGATGAAAAAATTTCGCAGTCACTATTTTATATTAATCACGTAATATATATTTTATAAAAAAATTTTAATGTATCGATTGGTATCGGTGCAAATCATGTATCGTCGAAATGTTATTAATAATAATAGTTTTCAAATTTCAATAGTATTTACCAGATATTATAACTATGATGCATGGTTCAAATGATATTCAATACGCTCATAATCTCTTCTGATACTAATCGTTAAAATTAAATGTTTATCACTATGGAAAAACTTATAGTTAGTAGTATTGACGTAATTTTATTTTCTTATACTTACATAATAGTTATTGTCACGCTTCAAATACATATAGGGTGGCAAGAAACCAGCAACCATTACCAGAAGGTGTGTACTGCGTAAATCTTGTTCATGTGTTATATACTTTCTCTATCTATTGCAGTCCAAAGAGTCAATACCCTTTCTTTGAGGTTGGATCTTGCGACATTCCCTCAAAGAGAGCCACAGAGGTGTCATCTGAGCACAATGTATTTGGTAATTGAATTATGTAGATAAACTATGATATTTATTATATTATAAAGTATACGGAGTATTATTTTTGGAATAAGATTTGTGAACAAAACAAAATGGGAGTAAGTAGCAGTTTTTATTCTAAATTAATACTAAATAATAATCCCTACAAATTAAATAAGATGCTAGGAGAGAATCTAGGATGCTTGTCACCCAGAATGAAGTATGTCTACCTGCTGCAACATGGTTTTGCTTCTGCAACTATTGCCCAAACAAAACATTATACAGCTCAATGATTATTATAATATATTCTTTCTAATTGTTATTTGTTTATCATTAGAATTGTTATTAAAGAAAAATAATAATAAGATTTTTCCAATTTTCTTTGGTCTCAGTCACGTCAAACAAAAATTTATAAAAAGAGCATAAAAATTTGTTTCTAAAAAAATAAAAGTGTCCTAATGAGGTTAGACGAAGAGTCTATTAGTATCGTGACTTGGAGGTCAATCAAGTCTAAGAATGTCTCCATCTCCAAGACTAGGGAATTGATCACCAAGACCAGACGTAAAATTAACCCAACATGTATTCCAAGAATTGAAAAAATAATCTCCGTTACATCGCCACCACTATAGGCATCACATCATGGCCCGACATATGTCACGACGGACCTGAGCAACTAGCTAGTAACGTGCCGCCACATTAGACCTACCTACCCACGAGAATTCTGCATGTGTCCCTGCTCCAAGATTTTTATAAATATAGACCTTCTCTAATAATATAACTTGATAGGGTTATAATCAGGGCTGTATCTGAGCATGTCTAACATGTGCAACCGCACAGGGCTCCCAATTTTTGGGGGCTCATATTAAAAAAAAAAATTATATGTATATAGTTTACAAAAATTTAGGCTAAACGTATAAAGATTGGACCAATTTGTGACAAGATGAAATTGAGCCCAACTGACAATTACTTTAAAAACCCTATATATATTTCCTAATCTAAATCTCAATTAGCAAAGACATTGTCAATTCCAATATATATATATATATATATTTTCTAACCCAAAAACATTGCCAATTCCGTTCGGTAATTATATTTTATAAATCATAATCCCACATCTCAATTAGACAATTAGCAAAATTTCAATTCCCAACTCTATAAAATACGGCAATACCGTAACGAAATTTGACAATATGAAAATTCTCAATTCACAATTCGGTAATTTCGTAGATTGCAGACCGCAACTCAACTGATTCTTTAATTATTTATTCATATAGTTTCTAAATAAATTCTTTTTTTTCCTTAGGATTTTATAATTATTCTTCTAGAAAATATACATATGGGTCTGAGAAGCGTAAAAAGAAAATAAGAATTGAACAACTAACTCAATCTCATAAAAGAGCTCATGAAAAATTCATTACAAAACAAACTCAAATAGATGAGTAAATAGATGATGCCAAGGAAAAATTGTTAGATGCAATTTTGATACAACTTTTTAAACAACTATTATTTATATATAGAAATTACTCAAAAAAACAAAGAGGCTCAAATTAAGATATGGCACAGGGCCTCAATTTTTATTGGAACGGTCCTGGTTATAATTTTCTTGACTTATACTTCCCGGCCATTGCAAAATATTTGATCTTAATTTAGACTTCACTTGGATACTTGTACTAACTACTAAGAACTCTAACATTATCAATAATACTACACATGCTACATTTTCTACATTATAAGTTGCATTCTACCTAAAATACTACACAACGTGCAATACCTATAACTAATAACACTATCATGCCCAACACAAAGGATAAATCATATATCCTCATTAGCTTATGATCAAAACTAATAAGCAATAACCCATTTCTTCAGTCACTTATTTTATTGATGATAGTAATTTTTTGAATGTAAATTATAAATTCAAGGTTATAAAAAATTTTAAATAATTATTGACAAAATTGGAAAATGTCTAGCTTGACAGACAGCATATTCTTTCCCCTAGTACTAAAATGTACAATCATATACCATATATATGTTCATTATATTATTCCATATAATAACAATAATAGTAATAGCAAATATTACAAAATGGAATTCCAAGCACACAGGGCCAACTGTACATCTTAGTCCATGCATGATTGCATGTATGAATGACACAGACAAATAGTTTGATGCTCTTCTCTTATCATTATTGCATCAGACATTCCTTTGCAGGATAATAAACAAACAATTTATGAGGTTTTAAAATTAGGGTTGTAAATTTTTATTTTTTTTAAATTATGTTAAGTACATTGGAAGTACTGCATAAAGGGATGCTCTTTTTTAGCACGTAAATCTTTATATTTAATGTAAATACAAAAGTAAAAATAAAAAATAAAATTAATTTGATTTAAAATTAAGATATGTTAATTGGCTATATCTCTGTGTAGTTGTTTTCAAAATTACATAGGTCAAAGAGATGAACCATACTAGGAAGCTAAGACCTTGTGCAACTGATCGACTTAACTAAGAGAGTGTTCGCAATAATCAAACTCATGATCTTCGGGTACAATACTCAATCCATTTGGTGACTACGTTTAGGACGTGTATACTTATTATTACCAATAAGTTAGTTAATTGTATAATATATTAATTTGACAGGTATCTTTCTTGAAATGACAGGTATCTTATATTAATCCAATTCATATACTATATTATATGACATGCAAATTAAACTATATTCTTTAGTTTATTCAAGCTATATATATTATTTATACTCGCCAATTTCAACTATGCTCAGGGCTTAGGAAGTATGAGGATGGTGATATCGTACGTTGTTTTGTGCCATCAACAGATTGGTCTTTTTTTTTGGGGAGAAAAAAAAATAGGTTGGTCTTAAGTCTTTGACCGACGACCGTTTCACTTTCATTTTAATAATAATTTCTATTTTTTTTAATAGTATTACTTCTGTTACAATGTAAATGTGTTTATACATATCTTATTTGGGAGGGTCATAATTATGCCACTTAACCACAGTATTTAGCAATAATAATTTCTATTAAAACAATTTCAAATAATTATTAGTAAAAAAATCATGATGAGGGTTTTCTCCCTGCACACCCCAAATAGGATAAAAATGGAAAGTATGTGTAATATATTACACCCCTTAAAACATAGGGATTAAGCAAAAGTCCCATCAATGTCTCCTCGTATACGCCAGGGCTGGTTGTTCAGCAGTCAGTTCAGTACCAGATAGGGTTTGGGTCCTTTCTACCCAATCCCACGCCGACTCTCTTTTCTTTTTTACCTTGATAAAAGATGTCAATAGATACTCATGATTTGTGAATTGGTAAAATTAATCTCTTCTAATTTAATCAGATGTATGTCTCGACCGAGTTTTGACTCGAATTTAGACCAATAAAATAAAATAAAATGTGGATGGATTTAGCTTGTATGTTATGGAGCCTACAATGGCTATTTCACATTCCCATTGCTCAAAAGTCAAAAGGTAAAGTAGCTCAGCTTGCTCCATGGCCCTCATACCTCGATCCAGCCAATAAGATTGTGGAGATACAAATCACGGTGAGTCATCGACCTTAGTCTTTTATGTGAGAGTATTAATACTAGCACCATAGAACTCTCACACTATAACTCTCAAGTTCGATCTTGAATTTTCACCTCCATCTATCATCTAATTGAACTATTCGTGCGGAAAATGCAGCATTTATAGCCCCTAAAGTATTCTCTACCGTTTTAGTTATAACTTTTTGTTGTTGCTCTATGCTCCTTAGCAGCTGGCAGTGTAACTTCCAGCTTCAAAAGGTAAGATTTTCTATGGCTTGCAGCAAGACTTGAACAATTTAGGCATGGGATCATTATCTTTGTATAGTTCTTTGAAAGTTACATATATCTGGGCTAGCTGGAACCCATCAATCTGAGGAAGAAAGCTAAAGGTTTGCTTTTTATGTGGCTGAATTTTCTCCTTCTTTTTTATTACCAGACATTACATTGGCAGGTTTCTGCTGTGTTGATTTTGGTAGATACTGTTACATGTCTAGGAAACAAAGCTAGGATGGAGACATATGATGGATGGACTCCTCATCTGTTGTTTTGATAGATGCTTCTTGAGAGTCCATTGTTGTTCAATCAATTTTTTTTATTATTATTATTATCTGGGCATGCAACATCTGGACCCCACTGAAAAGTTGTATATCACTTTGTGGTGTTTGGATGGCAAATCTTGTTTCGACTGTTGTTGATGATTAGTTTGCACATTTTGCTAATGCTTTGTGTTAGTAGTGGGGATTTGGTTTGTTCTTTTCCTAAACTAGAAAGGCATTTTAGTCCCAACAGATATGTTGGATCAGAGGAATGTCCATATATATGTAACTGGTTTGCATATATAAAACCTTCTTTGAAAACTAGTGACACTAAATTATTTGGTTCAACTTGAGTTTTTGTATGAGGCCGGTTTTGTTGTTATCTAGCTGGAAAATCTTTTTCTTTTATTTTACTAGTGTTTGATCCAACGTAACTACAACATTTTGGATTCACCAGTTGAGGGCAAGAGCATCTAAATTTATGATTTTTTTTAGAGTTAAGTTGTTCCGTCTGTTAACGGTCCGGGTCCACCCATGAGAATCGAACACGGGTTCTCCCGGAATTCTTCCCCACAAAGAGAGCTCACTTGGCACTTGAGCTTATCCATTGGGTTTGTGCTTTGTATGTATTGTTAGAACTTTTACGCTACCCAATAAAAAGATTATTTTCACAATTTTACCTGATACAAGAGAATGTCTTAACTGTCATATAAAATAACACTATCTAATAAAGAGACTATTTATGTTACGTGAGAGAATGTGTTCAACATCATATAAAACATCATATATATATTGCAAAACATACTATTTGTGCCAAAATGGCAGTTGGACAAGGTAAGAAAAAAAGGTTGAAATATGTTTTATTTAGATTGTCATTCATTTTGAGATTCTATAAATTTTTATAGTTTGTACTTTGTATTAAAATTTAATTATTTATAAAAAAATTATTATTCAAATATAGTAATTAAAATAAATAATATAACTCGATCGTTCTCATATCATTTGTTTTATCAAGTTAAAATTGTAAATTACATACATTGTACATTGATAAATTTACTAATAGTTGGCTGGTCATCCGATAATTCAGATTGATCATGAATAACTAAACAAATTGGAATCACTTTTTTTTCCCACATTTCTCGCATGACAAAAAACAATAACAGAAAACAGAAATGAGTATATATGTATATCACACGTTTCTAATGTGAGATGTAAATCAGATCACATCTTAATTTAATCCATTGACAAAAACAACATTTTAACACGTGTAAAAAACTGAGGAGATTTCTCTTTCTCCTCCCTTTACCTCTGCTATAAAGCTGTTACGACAGAACAAACACTCCATTTCTACTTAGGTGTTGCTTCATGCGAGAAGAAAAACAATTGCTAAAGCATTACACAAATATGAATAAGACGACCCGACCCGTATAGCATTTGTCCCCGCCAGTTTTGAGAATTATGAAAGAGGGCCAACCGGTTTGTACATCAATTTGTTTAACTGAGCAAATTCAATCTCTATCTACCAATTCTGAGACAACAAATGGTGGAAAAGTTTTCACCAATGCAATAAGGTATCAATATTATATGTATCCATTTATTTATGCCTGTCTATGTGGGTATATATATACATAAACGACTCATCATCAACAATGCAAACATTTACTGATCAATCTGAAGACATGAAAATTATGTCCATTTCTAACAATGCTTTGATAATATGATAATATGCATTGTTTTCCTTCTTCTGTGTATCTTTATTTTATATATATATGAATGAATATATCACCATGTTGGTCAAAGTTCGACTCCTAATGTGAGGATTGATCTGGTTCGAGTTAGTCAGCTATGAACAACCTAACCTAGACTGGTTTACTTCTTGTGTTCAAATAGTGAAGATTGATCTGGTTCGAGTTAGTCAGCTATGAACAACCTAACCTAGACTGGTTTATTTCGTGTGTTCGAATAGTGACTATAGATTTTTCTTGTGACTTGAAAGGATAGCTATTCCCTAATAAGAACATTTTAGCTTGTTTCTGATAATGCAAAAACATCTACAACAGTGGTGCATTTACTATGTTATAGAGATTGAAATTGAAATGAAATAAGAGAAAAAAATGTGTGAGAGGACAAAAGGAGAATAGAAGATTACATTACAACAAACACTAGAGACATCCGTCACATTACATTGAAATTTATTAGGAAATACAAGTAGTAGTTTGGGGGTAGTCCGTACCTAGTAGGTCATATAAACCACACAAAAAAAGTTCCCAAGAATACATTTTTCAGTGGTTCTTCACTCACTCTAGTCTTTAGAAATGTCTTATTCTTAGAAACAAACATAATTCTGTGGAATGGGGTCCAACCAACATAATGAAACTGCTGCCTCCCTATCTATGCAATCAATGCTAATCATGTACATAATACACATGCACCATCAAGCGACAGGGCAGGGGTCAGCAATTTGTATCCTTTGTTTTGGTTTTATCTGAGGACTGGCTCACAAATTGTCCTCGGATGCGTGGCCGCTGTTCAGCCAGTCTCTTTCTGCTTTGATATCGAACCTGAAAATGAGACACCCCAAAGAAAGGGAGAAGAATGAGATGTTTTTTCTGCTGCTTTTATTAAGCCAGGCCGTTGTTTTATCATCAAGATACAAAGTATTCTTTCTGCAAACAGAGTGCTGCTGGAAATATGGGGAAATTATATATGCTGAATGGTTTGATCTTTAAGATCTTAGAAAAGTTACCTTTTTCTCAAAGTTCCTCTCTTTTCGCTTTTGCCTGAACTTGTTCAAGGCAGCCTCCCTTTGTGCTTGTCGACATTGGTCTACTCCACTTCTGCTACCACTACCACTCTCTCCACCAACCGTGCATTTTCCAGCTATTCCATCTTCAGTAGCCATGTTAGTTTCCTCGGCAATTACAGCAGCGTTGCTTTCATTCTGCCCACTGCTTCCATTGTGCCCATTGCTTGCATTGTTACTTCCCGATGCACTTCCATAGTTTGTATTTCCATCTGTCAGTGTACCTAACATATAGGGTCCGGATCCATGTGGAGCATCTGCAACAGTTTTTCTAGAAGGCAAAGAATCTTCATTCAGGAGCTGCTGTTGTTGTTGTTGTTGTTGCTGCTGCTGCTGCTGCATGCTATGCACATGGTGATGGTGGTGATGGTAATGGTGATGATGATGCTGAACTTGAAACTGCTGCTGCATGGCCCTTGCCTGGGCCAATGCTGCCTTGGCAGAATCAGCTTTTCCTGGAAGGGAAGAATTTTGTCCATGCTGAACTGGCTGAAATGCAGAGCAGGGATGTGCATTCACAGCAGAAGATTTATTGACTGGCTTGTCAGTAAATGCCTCTGCCTTGACAAAAATGTTATTGGTTGATGAGCCCATATCATTGTTGTTACTACTGCCATTGGAGCGCTGATTGGGCATACTGCTTGAATTAGATCTTAAATTCTGCAATGATTCTGTTTTTGCTGCTTCAGAGCTATTATTAACAGGAGAGCAGCTGCCCACATTTCCAGTTGGAGCCTGATTAGCAGTTGAAGTAGTGCCATACCTGTGCATGGAAATGAGAATTAGAATTTGTGATCCCTCCCATGGCGGCTTATTAACTAATAATGTAACCTTCAACTTTAGTGAGTTCAAATTACTACTTGCCTTGAGAATGCTGAAAGGTGGTCCGAATGCCTCAGTACGTTGCGTTCTTGCACTGTGGTTCCAGTCTCTCCAACTTCTCTGTGCTGCTTCAAACTGAGTTCAAGGGATGGCATCTCCTTGGAGTTATAAGTGGCTATTTCTTTGGTGTTAGTCATCTTGGATGGATCAGTCGGGACATCATTGCCAGTAATTTCCATTAGAGGATTATCTTTGATGGTAATGGCAGCAGCTACATGACCATTATCCTTGTCCTTTAACTCATTCTTTCGAGTCTTGTTAAGCTCCAGCTTTCCAATCAATTTCTCGTCATCTTTTGAGGAGTCAATATTCACAAGTTTGCCCTTCTTAGCACTCGCATCACCATCCAATGCTTTACTGGTTGGACCATTAAGCTGTAAATCCGGAGACCTAGGTACTCCTATCTGTAGATCCTTTCCCATCGGGACATTTTCTGCTTGCAAACCAAATCATTAACTTGTTAGATCAGAAAACAAAGAAGCTAAAGATAAAACACTTTAGGACAAACACAAAACTCAAGTGGGACTAGATCCAAATCAAGTTGAGTTCAGCTGTATGGACATTATATTTTCCAAATCATTTTTATTGAGGCAAATTATGTCATTAGGCCCTTGAGCTAGCAAATTAACTAGGTCTGCAAGCACGCAGTATTCCCCTTTCAAAAGAACCATAGTACCCTGTTCATCTTCCTCATCTTGGTACTCTCTGGTGGCAATTGTAGGAACCCAATTTGCACTTTGTGCTTCTGGTCTGGAATGAATAACCTGAGCACAAGTGCTGTCAGGGGGTTCAGGTAATTCATTCCAAGGCAACATGGGTTGTGGGCTTTCCACCTCAATGGCCCGTTTTGACCATGAACTCTGTGAGAAAGAAGGGTTGTAATGATATTAGAACACTGCATCATTTTGTATATATATACAAACCTAAGAAAAGAGTGCATAGGCTTCCATTCCTTCCAATATATGGCATTCCGGAATTTTGATATAATTATTGTTGATTCATTACTGCAACACATTACATATATGATGTGATTCGGATTTGGTACACAGAAAATTTATTAAGCAGAAAATGCCTCTACAATCTCCTTTATAGTGAAAATTGTCATTTGTCATTCACAACCCCCTCCCCCCTTTTCCAACTTAAGGTAGGTATGCACTACAAGCGGCGTGGTAGACTGAACTTGACATTTGGAAGCGTCACAAGATTGGGGGAAAAACAAGAAATAAATAAAACAAAGAAATGAGAAATAATGCATCATTTTTAAAAATCATTATGGGACTTCTCGTGGAAATACTCTTTAAGTGCAGGTACACCAGCACCTAAACTGTTTCCCATGTTTTTGAATTAACAGCAAAATAGGGAATTTCGTCCAAGAGTACATCTTAGAACTAATACACTTGCTTTTTATTCCTCCAAAAATTTGTAAGTGGAATATATTTGGAAAATTGTGGAGTATGCATGCCAAAAAAATTAAATTAAATTATAAGCATTCCAAGCTAAGGAATATTTAACCTGGTCAGGTAAACTATCAATATACTTCTCGGTTTGTTTTTAAAGTTTTTCAATAAGTTGGGTGCTTTATGTTGTTTTCTATTCAATAAATTTACTAAGGAATATGAAGGCTAGCAAAATATCAATAGGATTTTAAAGGCAATCAGTAATCAGTAACAAATTAGGCAGCCAAGTGTCCTACATATACTTGACTGCATAAGATGGTATACAGTTGGGCCATGAAACCCAAGTTGTACAGCTTACACAAAAGCATGCAGACAGCATACATGAAAGTAACTACAATAGAAGAGCCCCACGAGATTCACATTAATGTAAATTAACAAGATTAACAATACTGGTCATTTAACAAGATTAACAAAATTGAAAAAAATATTCATTTTTGCAAACATAGATATTATGGAACATTATGGGCCGTTTACTAACTGGAAATTTTCTCCAGTTTTCTAGAAATTTGGAAAATTAGAAATCAGAAAACAGAAAACATGTTTACTAACACAGTTTTCTATTTTGAAAACAGGAAATAATTTTTCAGTTTTCTTGAAAACAGGAACACTATTAAAAACTGTTTTCTAAATGGAAAACAGAATCAACTATCATCTATTAGACTATATGACACTATAACCACATTCTCACCATTATCTACTTACATATTTGTTTATTACTATGATTACATTTATTATCATCTTCTATCTTTTCTACTTGCATTACTTATTTAAACATAATTATTTATTTATGTTTAAAATTATACATCATTTACATTATCAAAATTAAAAATTGAAATCTATATCACGTTTTATATTTTGATTGAACTCAATTGATTATTCGTTCAGATATTTTTAATTATGTTATATCAGATACAAGTTTGGTCCAGATATCAGATATCGAAATTTCACATATATTACTATATTAGAATTCAAAATAAAAATTATATATTATATACATGTCATGCAAATGAATATATCCAAACATATTTTAAATATTAGCTCAAAAAATATTAATATTATCTAAACTAAATTTTATGTGAACTTAATAGGTTATTGGTTTGGATATATTTTTATTTATGTTATATACAGATATAAATTTGTTTCGGATATCAAATGTAAAAATTTTACATTTATTGGACTTAAAAGTAAAAATTATATTTTTTTTGAATAAATTATATTTATTCTATTTAAATAAAAATATTTTCAAATATTTTAAATATAAGGTTTAAAAATCACTCGAAATTAAACTTATTGTTAATTTTATAACGTTAATATATTTGAAAAAATAAGTGTTAGTAAACAAGTTTTCTAAATAGAAAGCAAAGAATGAAAACTGAAAAATTGGAAAACAGAAAACAAAAAACAGTTTTCTGTTAGTAAACATGCCCATATTTCAGGGAAAATGCAGTTTTAGTCCCCAAGTTATGACTGAATAGAGATTTTAGTCTCTAATTGTTTAGCATGAACATAAAATAGTCACTAGATTTTTAACCACATTGAAATTTTAGTCATCTCATAGATGGGGACCAAAATTGAAATTTAGTCATAGCTTAGGGACTAAAGTTGCAACATAGGAGAACCAAAATAAAAAACTTGGAGACTGTACACATTCATGCTAAACAATTAGGGACTAAAATTGCAATTAGTCATAACTCGGGAAGTACAAGTGCACTTTCTCTTATATTTTGTAAAAAGAACAAATACATATTTGCATGTTAGTGTGGTATCATGCATATGTGAAAAAGACTATTATAGGTAAGATCTTTAGAAGTACCTGGGTCCCACTTCCATTGTCACTTCCATCCCTGATGTTCAAACCAATGCTTCCATTCTCATCTTCATCATTGCTGTCGCTGTTATTTTCCGACCCTTGAATGCTTTTAGATTTTGTGGACTTTTCGGTGCGTATTCCACTTTCACTGCCACTACCACTTGACTGATAAAAGGATAACAAAATAATGAAAAACAGAATGCTAATACACAATTTGCTAGAAAAATACAGTGTAAAGGGGAAAAATAAGGTAAAAAATAAAACAAAGTGAAAGGGAGAGGGAGAGAAAAGGAGCAACAATTTAGAAGGTCCACCAAGTTAAACACAGTGATATCCTTTTTCAGTTTTTGTTGTTTTGATAAGAAATCTCTTTTTCAATTTAAGCACCAACATACCCTGCTTGGCTGCTTTATCAAGAATTATTGAAGAAATGCCGAAATGGTGCTTCAAAGTAATACATGATAGGATGATGATATTAACTTACACTGTGGCATTTTCTCCAAACATGTTGCCAGAGATTTTTAAGCTCATTCTTTCGAATAGGCTTCACTAAAAAGTCAACTGCACCCTTTGACAAACACTTAAAGACTACTCCCATAGAATCATTGGATGACATCACTGCAAATAAAACTCATTAGGTGTAGCAGCTAAAAACATAAAAAGTATAAGTAAACACAACCATGAAATAGGAAGAAAACTCACTAATCAAAGGGACATTCTTGCGAGTTTTGTGGTTCATAACCTTTGATAACAGACCAATGCCCGACATATATGGCATGGCTACTTCTGTTAGAACAAGATCTATGTGATTGGTTAAATCTTCTAAAATTTTCCATGCTTCAACTCCATTTGCAACAGCTGTAACTGCAGTTATCCAATTCAATATATTCCTTGAGAATGAGGAATTTGAATGCTCTAACAAATATAGGCAGAGAGCCCAGATAAAGATCTCAAATTTCACAATCAATAAGATGAATACTTAAACAAAATAAATATTGGCAATAGGGAGAACCAAGAGCAAAGTTTAATTGCTAAAGAAGTATAGGAACTGAATTTTGTAGTTAACATCAATTGCATGTTTTGCCCGATGCTTCTTTCCTTTATCCTGACCAAAAGCACAAATTGTTATTTAAAGAGGAAAAAAAAACTGAAGGAACAAGATAGGGACAGGAGTACAAGATGGGTGCATTTCTAATAAGATCACAGTTTCTTGTGTTAGGATATAATCCCACTCAAGCAGGAATTTGCTACTGAAAGTTTTGAGAGAGGATGGGTATATCTGTATACTTCATAACTGTTGTATGAAAACATTTCAGTAGGATGGAAAATTTTTCTCTAAAAGATGATGAGGCCTGAGCAACCAAATTTATATTCACTTCTCTTTCTTAGAAGAAAGAAGTGACAGAAATCTAGAGAAGAAAGATGCAAAAAGTAAGGGTGAACTTTACTGGGATAAAAGGAATAACTTCCAGTCAACCCTTCAATAGAAAAAATAAAATAAAATAAATAATAATAATATAAAGCCAATTATTACCTGGGAAATCAGGAGGTAAGTATTTCTTCTATGGTAAAAAATGTTCCAAAAACATTATAAATTAAGTGTAATTAATTCTACATGATACAAAAATCAATAGAAGTATCTCATCTAGCAGAAAAAGACATTAAATGACAAAAGATCAATAGAAGTTCAATTAACATAAAGCCAGGCAGAAATGAACATGCTAACCCAACAAGAATTTACCTGAAAATTCAATTAGCTGATATTTATTCAGCCAGGAAACTAAGCAGATATCAATATACTGCTAACCAAATAAGGACAGGATAGAATAAATTTGCAAAATATCGGCATCACCTCTCACTATAAACCACTCACGAAAGCAGAAAGGGATTTAACAAGAAAAAAGCCAACCTTCGTAGCTGCAATTCCGAAGCAGTGCACTGACTACATGACGAGTAGAATCATCATTTTCCACAAGCAGAACCTTGAGGGATCTAAGAGGAAGAAAACGCTCCCAGCGAACCACAGGGCCTTGAGGCTGTTGCTGCTGAGTATGAAGAACAGCCTGCACCTGCATTAAATCTCTGCGCATGTCATTTCTGTCCTCAGCGTCTTCATTAATCCTCGACTCGTCTTCCTCAGAGAGCCCATGTCCATCACCATTAACTCCATCTCTTACTCCATTCTGCTCAGACCGCATACCATTGTGATTGATTTCTGTTAACCCTTTAAGTGGAGGACCATTGCCATCCACCCGAACTCCCCTCATCAATCAGATTCAAAAAATGAATGATGAATAAGGGTCCAGATTTAGTCCGCAAGAAAACCTCGAATGTAGAGAGAAATATTAAACATCAGATTCTTCTAATTTTTCTGTATGCTTATTACATCACAAATATTAAATTTACTGTTTCGTTTTTCTTTTAATGTTTTCTTTATTGTACCCCCTGGCCTTCGAATTTAAAACTCTGGAAGAAAAGTTGATCATACCGTTGTTAAATAAATTACCAGTCTTTCTATTAACCAGCTCCTTGATAAAATCTACAACAAAAAGACATAAAATTCTTCAATACCTCACATATTCATAAGCAAATATCAAATCCAATAATTTACCAAGTCCTATGAGTATGCACATGTATATAATAGGGAGCAAAAAATAATCATGCTCATTATCAGGCTGGGGGAATGAATTCCATCTGATTTGTACAATTGAATGTATCTAAGAACAAACCAAGAAAAAACAAAATAATAAAACAACTCTAATCTTACAAACAATAAAATTCCACTTATTTGTGTTTGGCAGCTCAAAAATTTACTGAATTGAATGAGCTAAGCAATTTGAAACAGCCCTGAATGTCAGAACCAACTATTATGCAAAATTGAGGAATTAAAAGCACAATAACCTCAATTGTTCACACACAATGCATCTCAACTAAGCCAAAAAATTTACACGAAAATCCAAAATTTGTTTGGTTTTGAAGAACCCCAGTTTTTTCGGGGCAGGAAATAACAGAATTTGAATCCGAGAGATCCAGAGCAACAAAATTAAACGTGTAGCAAAATTAAATTTCCTCACAAATTCACCAACAGAAAGGAGAAAATGTAGAAGCATGAATTCTTACCTAAACTCCATTGGTGCAGATCAGAATCATCAGAGCTCCTATTAATGAAACCAGGTTTGAATATATCTAGAAAACAGACGAATGTTTGTTTATCCCATTAAAAGGCAAAAGAAATCCGTATTTTATTTAATGAATTCTCTCAACTCATATTGTTGTGTTCTTGTCTAGGGTTTGTTCCACTAAAAGGAGAAACACCGAAGCCTGAAGAAGGGAAGGGCCGGGGTTGGGGAGAGAGAAATAGATACGTCCTAGCAAAGATATTATATTCCCCCGATCCGCTGATGACGTGGACAATGTGTGAGCTGCTCAGTCCGCCACGTAAGCGATGCACTGGATGCCACGTGGAGCTGAATCTAAAAACGGGCTCTCTATAGTTTCGGGCGGATCTTTTCTGATCCGGTTGGGGACACGTGACGGCCTGTGGGTTCAGTAAAAGGTTTGGGGGATTGAAGGGAGCGACGTCGTTTCGTCAGCGGGCCCCGCCTCCTGGATTAGAACGAACGACGACACAGGAGTTTGTGTGGTCGCCTACATTGTTAAATGACAAAACGCTCCTCCAAACTTGTGGTTTATTCCCTCCTCTACCAAAGGATTGGATCCGCGTCAGCAACAAAATATCTGGAGACCATCCTTCTCTACGTGCTACCCCACTATTGGACGAGTGTACCTGCATCTTCTCCCCAATCATGTTCTACATAAATATTTCAACATTTTAATCAAGTAAATTATCCAATTAATCAATCAAATTAACTTTAGCATGTTACTACGATCTTGGACAAATTATTATGTGGGCCATTGTGGCATTGTCTACACAGTATTGTGTGAATCATAACAAAAAATTATATTTTTAATATATTAAAAATATATTATTTATGTATTGAATATACATTATTTGATAGTATGGTTTATACAGCTGTATGGATCATGGTCCACACAGTAATGATTGACAATCTTGTTGGTGGTGAATATGTTGGCATCACCACGGCTCAATAATATCAATTATTTAGTTACATTGTATTATCATTCGAACGACTAATGTTAATAATAATAAGGGTGTGTTTGGTTCGCACATGGGAATCGGAATCGGAATGGGTATCAAATACTTGGTAAGGGTAATGGGTTTTGGTGAAAGTATTTAGCATGTTTGGTAGTTGGGTGGAATGGGAATGAATATTAATAGTTGGGGAAGAAATGAAGAAGTGAAATGAAATCCTTATTTAATAAGGGTATGGATTTTCCCATTAATGGGGTATTCCATACCCATAGTAGCATTCTCAAAACCTATCAACCAAACACTAGCAATCACTTTCATACCCATTCCCTATACCAAAACCCCCAACCAAACACACCCTAAAGTTTATTCGGAAGATAGTTATGCTAATAAGTTTAATTTTTCATATATATGAATAATTGAAACTTTTTAGTATAGATAGACAAGTCAATGTCTAATTTTTCTTTTTATATATATAGGGTTTATCGAGGCAAACCCCACTCCTCTTCCGAGTATGTGAGTAAACCCTCGCCCTGTGATCCTAGCCGGCAAAGGACCACAAGGAGGTGGCAGACGGTTTCGAACTCAGGACCTCACGGCCGCGAGCGTCTTGGTCTTGCCACTCAGGCTGCCCTTACGGGGATATATATATATATATATATGACTATAGGGTAACTTGTACACAATTTTTACGTCATACGATAAATGTAATATGAAAAGTTTGTTACCTTTTTTTTTGTGCGCAATGTGTGATTGAATGTCTTAATTACATTGAAGATTGTTTATTCTTCGGCAATGCTAAATTGAATGTTTTCTTTCAATGAGTTGTCTGTGATGTCCTATGACTCTAATGCAGTAGAACCCTTCATAGTGCAAGAATTGCAATTATGATATTGTTTTCAATATTTATATATTTGTTGAGTTGATGATTATAATTTTTAAAAAAAATAATTATAAAAACTTATGATGTGTCAAATAACATCGTGTGGATTGGATTGTACTAAATACAATATACACTAGAATGCTTGAGACAACTATATACTTACATGTTTGTATCAAATATAATACAAGCCCAACTGACTAATACCTTATAATCTTTCATAATTTATATTCTTGATAGGGGAATTTATAATAATTCCGCAGTATGATATCCACAACGTACCATACTGTCATCCCAGAAAAAGTAAAGAAATTGTGGTGTGTATCAAAACCGCAAGAAAGGTCCTTTAACGTTTGCAAGTATAAAGGAGCTATTGGCAATTAATGTAACATGGTTCATCATATCCATGCATCGTCCATTCGTCCTATATAAATGGACCAACACTGAACTTTTATCACAAAGTATACATAGATTATGCATTTTTCTAATAGTTAATTAGCTTCTATTTCACTTATTCATTAATTGAATGTTTTGGGCTCTGATGCATTATATCTTTTTACTTGATATTCACAATCATGCCAATACTTTATGACAATATATAATTTTGGTCTATTTTTATCATCGTCAAACAATGGCTATACTACATACTTCTACATTTACCACTTCGTCAAACAATGATCATGCTACACACTTCTACATTTAACACTCACAAACAATCACTTTCAAATTGATGTGGCAATTGCATGTTTGTGACGTGGAATTTTTTGCATCAAGAAGTCGTTGTTTGTGAATGACTATTGTAGATGTGTTTAGCATTTTTCGTCAAACAATTAGGGATTTAGGGATTCCAACAATTAGCTAGATACACACACACACATACTTTAAAGTGCACCCAATAGTATATGAAACTGCTTTGCACTTTTACATATCATTAGATTCACCCTTTTAATTAGAATCGCAGATGTTAAATGCACATCTACGTATCATTAGATGCATTTTGTAATTTAGATTAATGCACTTTACAATGCCACAACGAGAAAATCAATGTCATAATGATTGAGCTATCAATTTTTTTCAGAGGTCTAATTCTCCTATCATCCACATCCACTTCCCCTCACTCCCTTTTACACACATGACAATAATTAAGTCATATATCTACTTATTTAAAGAATTCCAAACTCAAATCTAATTATGTATATAACTATTTAAACACATCGGGGGTGTATGGTAAATAGTTGTTAGCTGTTAGCTAGCTAATTGAGTTAGTGTTGATAACATTAGCTAGTTTATCTCCTTGTGGTCCTTTGCCGGCTAAGGTCACAGGGCGAGGAGAAAACTTCGTTAAAAAAGAAAGATGTTTGGTAAATTAGTTGTTAGATGATTAAATGCAAAATGACTTTCTCAAAAAAACTAATCAAAAAAATCACTTTGAGCAGCTTTTTAAATTTAGCTGTTACAAAAAGCTAATTAACCAAACACTTATATTGAATGTTTAACCAAATCAAACAGCTAATAGTGGTCAAATAAATCAAAATTAGCCAATAAGCTAACTACGTTACCAAAGAGGGCCATTACAAATCCATTTTATATTTATCCATACCCATCATAAAATCTATTTAGTACTATTTATGAATTATGATGACTCAAATCCATTTAAAATATTAAATTGAGTACTTAATTAGCTTGGTAATACTTGATTCATTGTCATCCATATATTTCATGGGAAGCAAGTGCATGTGAAAATGCATATTGGTGAATTTATTAGACATCCCACTTGTGTACATGGACAGATAGTGAAAGGAACTCTGTGTTCCCTGGCTTTCATCCCATTTAGGTATATATACATTCATCTAAAGTCATGCATGTGTACCATTCTGATCTGTAGTTTAGTTGGTACCTTTAGTTTTCATTTGAGTGTTTATAGGTGTTTCTCAATACTTGATTTAAAAATAAAAAATAAAAAATAAAAAAAATAAAAAGGAAAAAGAAAATGTATACATATTAGCATAATGAGAGTTGAGTATGGTGAGATTGGATTTGATACAATAGTGAATGAAGTGAATAGAGAAATTAAGGTACAATTCTTTCATTTACATGAAAGCTCGCAGTCATTACTTGAATCTGTGTTTTGAGGAAACCTGCATTTTACAAAAGGAAGGTACAATTCTAAGAATGAGCATTCAAAAATATAGATACAACACTTTTTAAAATTAATACAATTAACCATTTTATTTTTAAAAAAATATATATTAGTTGAATTGATTAGGTCGGACATAACCAAAAAGCAAATGTAAAGCTTTAGAGTTTAATTTGTATCGGGTGTAATGTGGACATTGTGGATACAATGTTTCCATTGCACCTAATAAAATCCCGAAATCATTTTAATCATACAATGAGTATTAATTGACATCGATTTTCCCTGTATTAGTTAGCCTAGCCTATACTTTTAAATTAATTTAAAGCTAATAGCTTTTTTTTTAAGGAAAAAAAAATAAAGCTAATAGCTAATTGAGTAATAACCTGGAAACTACCCTATTTAGCTAACTACTTACCAGATATGGATACAAGATAAAGGAAATTAATATGCCAAACATTGTCTTAACAAAGTAGCTAGACAAGTTTTCTTAATTCCAACATGTTTTCTTAAAAATAATCGCTTTTTGATATAATACTTTCATGTAATCCCAAACTCTATATATTTATTGGACTAATGTTGCATATCCCTCCTATATTTTCACTTTCGTTTTTTTTTTTCCCTCTTTAAGATGATATTGTGTTATTAGATTTTTCGGTATGTATTTTTTATGTTTTCAAAAAAAAAAAAATTTTATGTTATAATGTAGTATCTGTCCATATATATTTTCTCAATCTATTGAAGCACAAAGACTCTTCAGTATTTGATTGTTAACTTAATTTATTTTTAAAACAATTTGTGTGAAAGACCCGTGAAACAGGTTGGATCTTTGATTAATAAGGTTAAAGATCCTGCCCATTATTCAAAGATTTGACACATTAATTAAAAGATCCGATCCGTCTCACGGATTAAGACCCGTGAGACGGTCTCACAAGTGTTAACCTATTTTTAATTAGTTGTGTAGTTAGCAAATTCATAGGCACTCAATAACCATTTTAGTTTGCCATTTTCTACTGTTGCAATATATCTCCATAACTTTTCAAAAAAGTTGCAATTTTAATCTCTAGAGTAATAAAGTCATTAAACTACATTATGATTTTACTTAGTACATGAATTATTTTAGTAATTTATTATATTGCTTATTTATAACCCTTATGCTTCGGTATTTCATTATATGCAAAACTGAGAATTGACAATTTTCTTCCCGAAATTTCTTTCTTCAATTGTTGTACATCGTTCTTGTTTTCCTATATAAGAACATAATAAAATCAAATCATCTATTTTGAATATGAAATACCAATATTGAAGAGGATCATAATTAAAAAAGAAACATTAAAAAAAGTTACTAAAATATTCGTAGACTAAGTAAAAGTTTAACAATTATGTTACTCTAATTTAAGGACTAAAAGTGTAATTTATTTAAAAATTAAGAGTATATTGTAATGGTGGTAAAAAGTTAAAAAGTAAAACAACTAGTATAAAATGAATGATAGGTTAAAAAACATTTTTAATAGAAAAAAAAAAAGTGTCTACACCACATTATGTAACAAATAATTAAATAGTCATTTTAATTCTAGAGTTTTTTCCACTTTTGGTCCTATGACTTTAGTACTTCCATCAATTTAGGTACACGACTTCCATTCATGACATAAGTAGTGCTTGACTTTGATTTTTTTTTTTTTCACTTTTAGTCCTTGACTTTGATTTGTTTTCCACTTTTAGTCCTTTTGGCCATCCAAGCGACAACTTGTAATTGGAATCAACAAACTATTGTGCCATTAAGGGTAAAAGTGTCTTTTGATAAAGCCCTAAATATATTTATAAATAAAATCAAAGAAAAAATAGGAAAAAGAAACGTTATTTGCTTGTTTTGCTTCGCTTTTTAAGCGACAACTTTTAATCAGAATCAACAAATTGTTGTGTCATTAAGGGTAAAATTGTCTATTCATAAATCCCTAAATACATTAAACGTTATTTACCCTTAATGGCACAACAGTTTCTTGATTTCGATTAAAAGTTGTCACTCAGATGGCCGAAAGGACTAAAAGTAGAAAAAAATCAAAGTTAAGGACTACAAGTGGCAAAAAATTTAAAGCCAAGCACTACTTATGTCAGGAATGAAAGTCGTGTACTTAAATTTACGGAGACACTAAAATCATAGGACCAAAAGTGGAAAAAACTCTTAATGCTATGCCTTTTATCCTCAAAAAAATTAAAAATCTATGCCTTTTTTAATTGCAATGTGTTTACATTATAAATATCTTTGTTCATATTAGGATATAAAATGGTAGATAACTATTCAACCCAATGAATAAAAAATTAAACTCTAAAAAGAAATAGGAAATAAGTAGTAAAATTAAAGAAAGTTACTTTTTTTTAACTAAAGAAAAGAAAAGGGTATAAATTCCTTGATAATCTTCTAGAGAAGTATGACTATTTGAACTCGCTTATTACTTGTTAGTAGAATCAAGATGAAGAAGTACATGCTGACTATATTACTCATAAGCATGATTTATTTTGTACACATTTTTGTATAGTAATTATATGTTTTTTTCGTCATTAAAAAAATGAAAAATTAATTACATAATAATAATATTACTATTAAAATCAAACACACTCTTTATATAATAATCGAATACATAATTTTTATTTTGAGTACTACTACCTCATCTGGCACAAACCCATAACCTTTTATTTGAAAATAATCACTTCGTGACGCTTAGACCATAGGGTTATTCCAATCTAATACATAATTGATAATATGTTGACTTCTATTCTAATACTTTTAACACATAATTAAACATTTATACTCATATATACTATAACATGAGACTTTGTCTTTGAAGTAGATCTCTTAATTTCATTGGACCACACATGCTTAACTTATTGGGTTAAATAATATAATGGTTCATCAAGAATTAAAAATGTACTATATATAATAAAGCGTAATATTATATTTATTTTTATTTTTTTTTATGAAAAAACTTACAGTAATTATCCAAGATGTGCACTCGTACTTTATAATAACTTACAAATCACACAAGAAATGTAAACCGCATTAAAAATATCATCATGTGCAACAAGCTCAACTAAGCAAGAGGATGTTAGTTAAAATCAAACTTATAACTTTCTAGTACAAGAATCATAGTATACCCATTCAGTCATCACTTCGCAATTATTTTCACACCTAGCTAACATGGCCCTATAATTTATCTGAATTTTTTCATTCTCCAATAAAATTAAAATATGTGACTATAATTTTACTAAAAATTACTTCTCACTTTTAGGGTGTGTTTGGAAAGCAGGAAAATGACTTCCGAAAATTTTTTCCGAAAGTTGTTTTCCGGAATTTTAGCCTTATTTTCCTTTACCGTTGACCATATTTTTCAAGCTCTCCCAAACACAGAAAATCCGGAAAATGATTTCCGGAAATCATTTTCCGGGTTTCCAAACACACCCTTATTTTACATAACGTGCTCTAATATAATTGATCCAAAAACAATGAGGGATCACAACTTTCACTCTTTTCATTTTCTTCCGTGAGTAAGTCTTATAAGAGATCATTTAACATTAGATATGTACTATTTTTTAAAACTAAAATATAATATATATTTTTTAATTCATAAAAAATATTATATTTTTAGCTAACATTCTCACATAGCATGATAACATCTACTTACTCGATCTTCTTTCATCAATAAAATCAGGACCAATAATATTTTTTTTCTCTAACCCATACTTATTAATCTTTATAGATGTTTGACTAATTAATGGGAATTTGCGGCCATGCATGAAGGCACTACTTCTACTTGTCCCACCAAAGTACTATATAGACTTATAGAGGTAAATTATTCTGTAAGCTCGGGTCCACCTTATAAAGTGGACCCGTACATAATTTACCTACTAAATATTCACAATTTACTTTACGAACACACAATAATATATATATAATTGATTATCTTGTTTTGTATTCACAAGTTCCTTTCAAATATTGCAGTCAATTCCAATATTAAAAATACACAATTTAATCTTTTTAAAATTTAGATATTTAGTACAACTGCTATGTGTTTACCGTTGTTATATGTTTTGACTTAGAAATATAATTTACATTCTAGGTGTTCACAATAACAATATTAAGAATACAGGGTGGACCACTGGACCCTGGTCCATGGTATAAGTGTGTAACAATTTCTATAGAGAACACTTCTCAAACGGCTGCGTTTTGGCATTTTAATGCAGGCTGGTGTCATCAGCTGTAACCATCAGGAATATATGTATATAGTCCAACATGGTGATTAATTGTCAAACTCATCTCTTCATTATTCACTTATGTACATTAGTTAATTAGAACTTTTCCTGAAAAGAAATATTTGCATTCCTACAGTAGATTTTCGAACTCAAGAGAATAACTTATTTTAAAATACTAATACAATTCATTGAGAAAGCAGACTCTAGACAACTAGTTCATACTTTGGACTCAATCTAATATAACCCTTTGAGAAACCTACCCAGTCTAAACAACTCACCCTCTGAACCCTTTATCGACGTTAGGTAACCCTTTACCACCACGTACACTTCAATCTCTCAATAAATTAAAAACGCCAATATTGAGTGATACTTCCCTCCCACACGCCAACCTTTCAACGAAAACACCAAAATCCAATGCGCATGCCTACTTCTTCACGTAAATATTCTAGCCCTTTCACCCTTCTCATTCGAAAGAAAACATTTATGCTATACAATTCAAAGTTTTTAAAAAGTTTAATTGTATATATACTAAGCAGTATAAACTTATATCCCTCCCCAATGTGAGACAAAAAAGCTACCTTCTCAACTAGGAGAGCTTGAATCCTCTTTAATCCGATTCAAATAAAAAATGAATATTGATCACCGAAAATTATATCAGTTTAAAGGCCAATTTAGCTACTTTCCCCAACAAAACTTAAATGGCATTTCACAAATGATTGCAAATTAAAACCGATGTGATTAGTAATTGTAGGAGCGAAGAGTAGAGAATAGAGAAGATTATTATTAGGTGATCTGATGAGAATCTTTTAGTCACGTTTAATTTTCTGGCTTATATACAGTGGTGTTTCTTTTTGGATACTGCTTCCCCAATCTCTCAACCTCAGTTTTCGCAAAAGCAAAAGTGGCGGCCGGCATCTTAGGCATGCATGTTTTATGGCCTAAATTTTACTTCACTTTTCATTCCCAACTCTCAACCTCAGTTTCCCCTCAAAAGTGTAAAGGTGGGATTCTTGCTTTAGAATCTTTCCTTATTATCACCACTTTGCTAGTAAAATTGGACCATTATTTGGGTAACAAAAAAGACATTGTTAGGTGATATAAGTAAAAGTAACTATTTCTCTAACACGTTACGTTACAAGTTTTTACAAGGTCAATCATAACAATAATAGATATTAAAAATGGTAAGAAATCAAGTAGATATTTTTTTTTTATTACAAGCAACTGCTCAGCTTCTATCTTAAAAATGTGTTAGGTAAATCATACTCATGTCTAATGTTCTGTAAACCGCACAAAAGAGGTAAACCGCACTAGAAAATTAAAGATGAAATGTAACTTTAAAATGGACAAAAGTGAATGGATATGTGTGTCTTCATGTTAAAGAATTTTGAATCAGATCTTTTCGAGTAAGGGTTAAAGTCTATGAAGCGTAACTCGAGTTGAATCCATATAATTTATAGAAAAGCTCATAGCTACTACCCGAAGGTACGCCTTAGGTGAAGCTCAACTTGTGACCTTAATTGGCAAAAGATCAGAATGGGGTAAAGCAACCTAGTTGACGGTCTCAAACCAAGAAACTAATATGTATCTCTCATTATATTGGGAATCGAACTTGAAACATTGGTTTATCGTTGAATTCATACTAGTCTTATAGTAATTAGAATATCATACAAAAAAGTTTTTAAATCAAAACTGTCTTATGTAGCCGTTACCAAATTACTTTAACGGGTATTCGATCTAGTAAAAATATTTTATCCACACACAAGAGAGGTGTATTATCATTAAAAAATTAAACTTCTAACTCAGAAAAATCAGATACATATATTACTTAATTTGATAATTAATTTATTAATTAGTACTAGGTACAAGATTTTGTTCCTCTTCAAGTGCTAATGGGTTACTGTTATGGATGCGTTTGAAGAATTTTGAAATGGTAGTATTATATAATGAAGCTTTTCAAAAGTTCTGTTTGTCTGCCCTCATGCAATCTTTTGCTAACCTTAACTCTCACGAGACTCAGATTTCTTCTTTCCTTTGCTTTTTCGAACGTTAATGGCTTGTGGGGCAGCTCCATCCACACTTCTTATTTCAAATTGTCAAAATGGAATAAACGTACTCTACGCGTTTTTTAAGTGATTCGTACTGGGACGACTATGTAAATCTCGTCTTGTGATTCTAACTATTAAAGGACAACAATGAATTAAATCCGTCTAAGTTGTTCATATCTGACCGGTTCAAATTTATCAAGAAAATCAATAGGTTATTTCCGCTAGAAGTTGAATTTGTAACTTTGTAGTTATTAAGTCAATAGACTGATTAATTTGGCTGAGATTTTTCCGATCTTTTTACCATTTTTATGTAGAATGTAGGTGTGTATATAAGATCAAAGTTGGTTTAGTTTGAATATGATTAATGGGATATAAATAGTAATAATATTATTGATGAATAATTTAATGGTAGGAGTGTAGGACAAAGTAGTACGGAGTATATGAGAAATTTTATGGTGTTGATTGGACAACTGTCTCTCCGTATTGGGGGCATTTTGAAAAGTTTTGGAGGAAATTTTAAGTTTATACCGATTACATGCTAAGGACAATGTCTCACAATACACAATACAAACAATTTTTTTTAATTTGTTTTAAGTGTGTACGAAATATTGGGAATAACGTCCACATAGTATTCGGTACAAACACAAAATATTTTTCATTTATTTTTTAGTTGTGCCTAGTGCAAGAGGTACTATTATAGATCGACACTTTAAAAATTATGTGTGTTTGGGGTGAGGGGCAAGTTCGAGTAAGAAAACATGCCACCTTGATTAATCGCATCTATTTATCTGGGTTGATCAACAGTTGAAAATTAAGAAAAAATGAAAATATAAGTAGTGACATTTTTGTAATTACGACAATACATTTGGAAACCCATAAATGAGTGCACTCTCAGTTATTTGCAGATGCACTATCAAGTGTTTTCAAATACACTATCGTAATTATAAAAATATTATCGTGTGTGTGTGTGTATATATATATATATATAATCAGGATCAAATGAGAACAAATATCCTCGTAAAAATATTTTGGACTGATATAATTGGTCCATCTAAGGTGATCTAATACATTAGGCTAAAAGTTTAAAAAATTTGTGGTGACATTTTTGTAGATATTGTGAACTTTTGTTATGCACTAGGACAAGTTTGAGATTATACCCACTAATAGCTAACCATCATAAAGTGCACTTGGGTCTAAAAACAGTGCACTCAAGTTGTTAATTTTCCGCATTAACGTGTTCAAATAGGTTACAACGCAACAAACATAAGTGCATTATTGGTACATTTTTAGTGCAATATTAGTTATTAGTCGATCCACAATCAAATTTTATTTAATGCACATCCAAAATTCTATAATAATTACGAAATACCACTATATTTTTCTTTAAATTTTCAATCTCGTCCGTCTAATAATCACATATGAATGGTTGAGATTAATCCACATTTTATTCTCAGACCATCACCATCAGTGATTTTTAAGGAGTTTTTTTGTGGGTTCATGAGTGTTGTGGAGGAAAGAAATAAGAGGTGATAGAAAAATGGAATGTTCCTACAAAGTTGAGTTTTTTGTGGGGTTCACTAGAAAAACAAGAAAATAGAAACAATTGATTATGGTGCGCGTTATGTGCACCATTCGCGCATAGCTAGCACATGCATGACGCGTAAAAAGTTAGTTTTCATTTTTTTTTCCATTCTCTCCCATTTTCTCTTTCCTTGTTGTTGTTGTTGTTTTTTTTTTTTTTTAAATCCATTAAAAAAAATCATATTGTTGTTGTTGCTCTCGCCAAATTATTCTGTGGACTTGATCTACCTTGTAAGGTGGACTCGAGTCTAAAATACACAATTTACCTACTGAATGTTCACAATTTGAATTGTGAACATTCAATTTGTAAATTGTTATATATGGATCTACCTTACCATGAGTAAGCCATTACAAATTTACAACAAATTACAAAAGTCAAATGCGTGTTTGGTTGGCACATTATGGGTTTTGGTGAAACTATTTTGCATGTTTGGTAGTAGGGTGGAATTCGAATGATTATCAATATTGATGCTTGGTTATGTATGACTGACTTTATAATGGCAATAAAGATTTAATTTTAAAAATACAAAAAAAAAAAACAAAAATCAAGACAATTGATCTTAATATAATGACATTCAAAACACCAATATGAACAAATCAAAACAAAAATCTAAAAGTATTAATCGATACTTAAAAATCATATTACCAATAAGATGGAATGATGCCTTTTTTTTAAAATTAAGGAATGAATTTTTTATTGAAGGGGTAATAAAATTTCATAGTTGTGTTTTAATTTAAAAAATTGTCAATCAAACACTAACTATGATTTTGATTTTCATTCCTAGCGTATAAACTCTTCATCCACACACCCTAACCTTCTAAACAAATTAAACGAAGGCTAATCACCTTACAAATAAAAACTATACACAACATAAGTACATAAACTTCAATGAGATTCAAACAACAATGTAATATATTATTAAAGATTTTTGTACGAAGTTGATACTTCCACATACAACCATATATATGTGGTATATTTAATTGTATCAAATACTATTGGTATCAGCGCTAATAATATTAGTAATCAAGTATACCATACATAGATATACTTGTTACTATCAACACCGCAGATTTTCACCTATTAATAATTAATAATATTACTATTACATGATTGAATAATATATAAAGGAACATATATAGTTGAAATTAAATAAAAAAATATGCATGCTAAGGTTTTGTTTGGTCAACAATGCTTTTGGGTTCATATAATATATCTTTACATACAAAGACAAAACTGGATTCTATTCCACTGTACTGCCTGTTAACCAACTCCAGATATATATAGTAATAGAATCTGATCTGATCTGGAGAACAAAAGGTGTGAACCAACTGAGGGTCCGAGGAACCCATTGGAGCATTACTTTTATCAGGTGGCTGTGTTACATATGTTCCAATTACAAACCTTGGACTTATTATTGGACTCCTGCTTGCATGTCGTGTGGTTCCCAATATCTGATCTTCATCACACACTCCCGAATCATTCATTCATACCTACGATTCCCATGTTTCATACATACACGGAATATCTGTTTGGTAATGGCCATATAGTAATATGTATATTTACAGCTAGGGATGATAATAAGACGAGGCGGGACGGGAAGTATACTCTCCGTTTCCATGACTTTATCTTATCTCTGTTTTTATCTGGGAATAAAAAATTTTCTCTATCTTTGTTCCTGGGGAGATTTTGGGAAAGAGAATCTCCCCCCCTGTCAACTTTATAGTCAAACTAGTAGTTTAGTACAATTTTTAATACGGAGTATTTAAGTAATTATAATAATTTGAATAAATTTTTAAGGGGACGTGGCGGGAATTGTCATCCATATTATATACAATTATCTTGTCCAATATTTCACCTTTTTTTTTTTAGTATGCTATTGTGTAGCCTCTATGGTAGGTCGACTAATTCACAATATCTAATGAAAATATGAAGTTTTTCTCTTTTAAATGTTATGGATAACCTAACATTTTAATTAGTTATTTCATAGGTATGAATAACATTTTTGTGAAGGATTAATCATATATGTTCATGCTGAGTAGGACCTTAAAGCGTGGCAAAGCACTTTCTCACGTGTTTTAAAGTAGTTGCATTTCTTGGGCTCGAAGTTGAGACCTCTGTTTAAGCTAGAAGAGAAACACGTCATCTTATTCACACCCCTAGGTATATTGTCATGTTATTTTGTGTAAAATAGAATTAAGACTAATGATTTATATTTTTTGTATGTTTCAAAAATAAATATCATATTTAAGATTTGTAAATAGAATAATTGGTATTAGGAGAATTGAAATATGTTTCATTTCAACTAAACGGTTAAGATAGTATATAAGTGGATTAACATTTATGTTTATATATTATATATATACTCAACAAGAGAGTTAACTTCTGAATCTTGATTTAAACTCATTATCAAAGCCTAATATGATTATTGAATACATACACACATATATATATATATATATATATATTAAAAAAAAAAAAGATATGAGTATGGCATGAACTCTTTACTAGCTTGCTAGCTAGGGTTCCACAATTGTAGTTCACTTACTTACCAACCTAAGTTGATAGCCGGCCTCATAGACTATCAATCAGTCACATTTGCATTAGATAATATAATAATTTGTATTAAAACTACAAAATACTCGATATCTACAAACTTAATAAGAACCAATAAAGTTAGGCCCCCAACGGGAACTAAAAAATGTTGGTATAATTATTTCTACATCTACAAACTTACAAACCTAATGAGCGCCAATAAAGTTAGGCTCTAACCGGAACTAAAAAAAAATGTTGGTGTAATTGTTTGTTGAAATGAATGGTTCATATTATTTTGGTGCTAGTATACTAGTCGGCAGGTGTGGGATGCAGATATCCCTCATTGTATTCGTGATTTGATTTTGCAATAATAGTTTGTTTTGATGTTTTTTTTTTCAAAAAAATTACAATATAAAATTTAACATGAACTTTGGTCAATTAATTAGAATCACGCATTGGACATTGATGAAACGGTACACCTAATATACAATATATATTCAACACAGATAAGAAATTATACCTATTATCATTATTGTCTTTTTGTGAAGAAAGATTTGGTTATGTTTTTTGAGGTGCACTGCACTAAGGCACTAAAATTGCAGTGAAACACACATGGAGACAAGATCAAATCAAGAATTCATTTCTGGCAAAAGTGGCAACAAGAGGAATCACGAATCACGCCAATTAATAAGGTTTTGTATTGCAAAAACTATGCTTAGGGTACTATCTTGTGAGGGTGCTTCCCTCTAAAACTGTTATTGCACCAATTAATCTAACATTGCTGTCGCAGGTCATAGTTATGCATTATTGAAATATTGACTTTTATGAAAAATTTGATAATCTTTCATTGATATACGCCAAGATATTGAATGATACTTTGATAAATTCTGAAACACTAATTTAAAAATACACATTGAACTATTCGCACAACGCGTGTGTAGTAACTAGTAAGATAAATAGATAACATAGTCCTCATTAAATACATACAATCATCTAAATCTAAATATCTTACATAGTGTATACATACCTATACCCCATAATAAATTTTGCTATCAAGTATGTGGTAGAGCAATTGGAGCAATTTACATCTTTAGTTACTCTTTAGAAGAGCATTACGAACTATGATTGGAGTGATCTTCAACTACAAAAATTTCTAACTAAAAAAAAGTCAAGAATTATTGAAATGATTTAAGAGCATCGACATCTGTGGATTGTTCACAAATTTTAAAAACAAAATACCAGCATGAAGGAGAGAAGTGCAAGAGAGAGAAGAAAAAAATTCATCCTGCAAGTAGTTTTTTTAGATATTTCGGGCGCGTTACAACCTTAAAAGTAACTTTAAAAATAAAAAAGCAGGTTTGTTTAATTTTTTTCTCTTTTTTTCCTTCCCTCACATATTCTCTTTTCTAATCACATTTACAAAAACTCCTAAAAAAAAAAAAAACTACACTATTTTGGACGCTCTAACAACTAATATAATTTTAACTATGATTACTCCCAAAATAATGGTGTTGTTTACGAGTAATTGATTTCCCAGCAAAATAGTGTTCCGTGCTACTGTACTAGCATATACCAGTAGTATATACTATGATAATTTCTTGGGAGATGCTTCACGTCAATTTTTATTTCTTTTATAATTTAATTGCTGAACAACGCACCGCCAGCTCATACTTTTTTATTATTTTTTTTGGAAGGCTCACGTTTTATTATCATTATTATTATTATTATTTTAAAACTAATACGGAGTAATTTACTTCTAAACTGTATTTAAAATAAAATTAAAAAAAAGACAATTCTAAATAAATCAAAATTTGTGCATTTTATTATTCTTTAAATAAGAAAATACTATATATTACACAATATATATTTTAAAAAATTATATACAGTGTAATATTTCAGTTCTAAGCATTTTAGAACATGCACCCGTAATACTGTAATAGTGCATTTTCTGATCTATATTTCAAATTTATATATATTTAATAAAAATATGAGTACTATTATTTAAAGATTCTAGCCAAACTAATTTTGATATTCACATGTATGAGGTATTGAGACATGAATGTATATTAGGTGTGCATTATATATATATATATATATATATATATATATATATATATATATATATATATATATATATATATATATATATAT